>NC_052066.1:52493064-52793064 GCF_015852505.1 Tachyglossus aculeatus | reverse complement strand
GTTCCCTCTCTCTCCCTCTTAGATTGCTAGCCCTGTATGTGGGTCAGGGACTGTGTCCCATTCAATTATCCTGTATCTACCCCAGCGATTAGCACAGTTCTTGAAAAGCAGTTGTTCTTTTAATGCCACTTCCATATTTTTATGAAGAAAACTCTATGGATCCACTACCAGAACGATTGCAGATGGAGAAGAGGGTGTTCTGGGAGAGCTGTGTCCGTGGTGTCCCTAAGGGTTGGAAACCCTAAGACAAGACTCATTAAGCACTAACTCTGGGCCAGTCACTGTATTCATTCATTCATTCATTCATTCATTCATTCAATCGTATTTATTGAGCGCTTACTGTGTGCAGAGCACTGTACTAAGCGCTTGGGAAGTACAAGTCGGCAACATCTAGAGACGGTCCCTACCTAACAGCGGGTTCACAGTCTAGAAGGGGGAGACAGACAACAAAACAAAACACATTAACAAAATAAAATAAGTAGAATAGATATGTACAAGTAAAATAAATAAATAAATAGAGTAATAAATATGTACAAAAATATGTATTTTTTATGTATAAATATGTACTGTACTAACTGCTGGAGTAGATACAAGATAATCAGCTTGGTCTAAGTCCTTGTCCCACATAGGGCTCACAATCTAAGTAGTAGGGAGTAGGATTAAAGCCCCATTTTATAGATGAGGTAACTGAGGTATCCACCCCAGTGCTTAATACAAGTGCTTGGCACATAGTAAGCGCTTAACAAATACCATCATTATTATTATTATTGTTAGAATCCCACCCCCAAAATCTAAGAAGTTAAGTGATTTTCCCAAGGTCACACAGCAGACAAGTGGCGGAGCTGGGATTAGAACCCTGGTCTTTCGAATCCCAGGCCTGTGCTTTTTCCACTAAACCACACTGTTTAACAAATACTATTATGATTACTATTATCATTGCTGTTATTATTTCCTGGGTAGGAGTTTGAGGGCAGAATTTAGCCCAATTTGCCTTTACTTACTGGAAAAAAATCAGAAGTCTAAATTGAAGTACCTGTTGTTAAGTAAGTGGATTGTCAACATGAGGATTTTTTGCTTATTCCTAACAATTGATCCTACAATCCACCAGGCAGTTATTCTCTCCTCCTTCAAAGCCTTAATGAAGGAATATCTCCTCCAAGAGGCCTTTCCAGACTAAGCCCCACTTTTCCTCATCTCCCACTCCCTTCTGTGTCACCCTCACTTTCTCCCTTTGCTCTTCCCCCTCACTCCACAACACTTATATATATATATATCTGTAATTTTCTTTATTTATATTGAGGTTTGTTTGCTTGTATTCATGTCTGTCTTCCCACTGTCCCCAGTCTGTGAGCTTGTTGTGGACAGGGATTGTCTCTCTATATTGCTGTATTGTACTTTCTCAAGTGCTTAATACAGTGCTCTGCACACAGTAAGCACTCAATAAATAAGATTGAATGAATGTATTGATCAGTTAATCAATCGATGGTATTCATTGAGCACTTAATATGCTCAGAGCACTGTGGCAAGAACTTGGGAGAGTACAATACAATAAAATTGGTCGACATGATTTCTGCTCTCAAAGAGTGTAGAGTCTGACTAGGGAGGCAGATATTAAAATAAATTACAAGTAGAGGAAATGGCAGAATATAAGGAATTATCCATAAGGGCTATAGGATTGGGGCTGGAGTGAATATCCAGTGTTTAAGGGTTACCCACCCAAGCAGCGTGGCTCAGTGGAAAGAGCCTGGGCTTTGGAGTCAGAGGTCATGGGTTCAAATTCCGGCTCCGCCAGTTATCAGCTGTGTGACTTTGGGCAAGTCACTTAGCTTCTCTGGGCCTCAGTTACCTCATCTGTAAAATGGGGATTAAGACTGTGAGCCACCTGTGGACAACCTGATCACCTTGTAACCTCCCCAGCGCTTAGAACAGTGCTTTGCACATAGTAAGCGCTTAGTAAATGCCATTATTATTATTATTATTATTACAGGTGATGCAGAACCTGGAAGGAGTGGGGAATTGAGAGGTTAGGCAGGGAACCAGATCAAATACCTACAAAATATAACTAAAATATCTTGTGAGTTAGAAGGTCATGGGTTCTAATCCTGAACTTGTCTGCTGTGTGACCTGGGACAAGTCATTTCACTTCTCTGGGCCTCAGTTCCCTCATCTGTAAAATGGATTTAAGACTGTGAGCCCCATGTGGGACAAGGGACTGTGTCCAACCTAATTTGCTTGTATCCACCCCAGCGCTTAATACAGTGCTTGGCAAATAGTAAGCGCTTAACAAATAGCATCAATCAATCAATCGTATTTATTGAGCACTTACTGTGTGCAGAGCACTGTACTAAGCGCTTGGGAAGTACAAGTTGGCAACATATAGAGACAGTCCCTACCCAACAGTGGGCTCACAGTCTAAAAGGGGGAGAGAGAGAACAAAACCAAGCATACTAACAAAATAAAATAAATAGAATAGATATGTACCTGTAAAATAAATAAATAGAGTAATAAATATGTACAAACATATATACATATATACAGGTGCTGTGGGGAAGGGAAGGAGGTAAGATGGGGGGATGGACAGGGGGACGAAGGGGAGAGGAAGGAAGGGGCTCAGTCTGGGAAGGCCATCATCATTATTATTATCATTATTATTATTATTGTTAGAATCCCACCCCCAAAATCTAGTGATTTCTCATGCTATACAGAGCTTCATTTCATATTGCAGATGTTTATTCTTTTCAAGAAGAGGAAACAGTTCTGGATCCCCATTTGGCAAAGCACTTAGCACACTTTGGAATCGATATGCTCCAGATGCACACGGTAAGGGTTTACCTCTTGGTTTATATTCCAACCTCCCTGAGCAATCGGCAGGACGGTGAAGTAGTAACCCTCGAATGATCTCCCTAATGGTTCCACATCCAGACGGAGAACAGGATCACGGACAATGATGTAAAACCAAGGACCAGCGAGTGGGAAGTGATTCAGGAATCTGGAATGAAGCTGAAACCCATGTATGGCTCGGGATTCACTGGGATGAAGAACCTTGGAAACAGCTCCTACCTCAACTCTGTTATGCAAGCCATCTTCAGCATCCCAGAATTCCAGAGAGCGTAAGTTTCCCTGTACCAGCCAGGTGAACTGGCAAAATTTATTAGTTCATTCATTCATTTATTCAGTTGTATTTATTGAGCACTTACTGCGTGCAGAGCACTGTAAAAAATCGTATTAAAATCGTATTTATTGAGCGCTTACTGGGTGCAGAGCACTGTAGTAAGCGCGTGGGAAGTACAAGTTGGCAACATCTAGATCAATCAATCAATCAATTGTATTTACTGAGCGCTTACTATGTGCAGAGCACTGTACTAAGCGCTTGGGAAGTACAAATTGGCAACATATAGAGACAGTCCCTACCCAACAGTGGGCTCACAGTCTAAAAGGGGGAGACAGAGAACAAAACCAAACATACTAACAAAATAAAATAAAATAAATAGAATAGATATGTACAAGTAAAATAAATAAATAAATAAATAGAGTAATAAATATGTACAAACATATACATATATACAGGTGCTGTGGGGAAGGGAAGGAGGTAAGATGGGGATGGAGGGGGGACGAGGGGGAGAGGAAGGAAGGGGCTCAGTCTGGGAAGGCCTCCTGGAGGAGGTGAGCTCTCAGCAGGGCCTTGAAGGGAGGAAGAGAGCTAGCTTGGCGGATGGGCAGAGGGAGGGCATTCCAGGCCCGGGGGATGACGTGGGCCGGGGGTCGATGGCGGGACAGGCGAGAATGAGGTACGGTGAGGAGATTTAGCGGCGGAGGAGCGGAGGATGCGGGCTGGGCTGGAGAAGGAGAGAGAGAAGGGAGGTGAGGTAGGAGGGGGCGAGGGGATGGACAGCCTTGAAGCCCAGGGTGAGGAGTTTCTGCCTGATGCGCAGATTGATTGGTAGCCACTGGAGATTTTTGAGGAGGGGAGTAATATGCCCAGAGCGTTTCTGGACAAAGATAATCCAGGCAGCAGCATGAAGTATGGATTGAAGTGGGGAGAGACACGAGGATGGGAGATCAGAGAGAAGGCTGATGCAGTAGTCCAGACGGGATAGGATGAGAGGTTGAATGAGCAGGGTAGCGGTTGGGATGGAGAGGTAAGGGCGGATCTTGGCAGTGTTGCGCAGCTGAGACTGGCAGGTTTTGGTGACGGCTTGGATGTGAGGGGTGAATGAGAGAGTGGAGTCGAGGATGACACCAAGTTTGCGGGCTTGTGAGACGGGAAGGATGGTAGTGCCGTCAACAGAGATGGGAAAGTCAGGGAGAGGACAAGGTTTGGGAGGGAAGACAAGGAGTTCAGTCTTCGACATGTTGAGCTTTAGGTGGCGGGCAGACATCCAGATGGAGATGTCCTGAAGGCAGGAGGAGATGCGAGCCTGGAGAGAGGGGGAGAGAGCAGGGGCAGAGATGGAGATCTGCGTGTCATCAGCGTAGAAATGATAGTTGAAGCCGTGGGAGCGAATGAGGTCACCAAGGGAATGCATGTAGATTGAGAACAGAAGGGGACCAAGCACTGAACCTTGGGGAACCCCCACAGTAAGAGGATGGGAGGGGGAGGAGGAGCCTGCAAAAGAGACTGAGAAAGAACGACCGGAGAGATAAGAGGAGAACCAGGAGAGGACGGAGTCTGTGAAGCCAAGGTCAGATAGCGTGTTGAGGAGTAGGGGGTGGTCCACAGTGTCAGAGGCAGCTGAGAGGTCGAGGAGGATTAGGACAGGTGCTGTGGGGAAGGGAAGGAGGTAAGGCGGGGGGGATGGAGAGGGGGAGGAAGGGGACAATAAATACGATTGATTGATTGACCTGCCCAAGGTCACACAGTGGACAAGTGGCAGAGATAGAATTAGAATCCACATCATTATGTATATATGTATCCACCTGTATATATGTATATATGTTTGTACTTATTTATTACTCTATTTATTTTATTTGTATCGATTTATTCTATTTATTTTATTTTAATATGTTTTGTTTTGTTGTCTGTCTCCCCCTTCTAGACTGTGAGCGCACTGTTGGGTAGGGACCATCTCTATATGTTGCCAACTTGTACTTCCCAAGCGCTTAGTACAGTGCTCTGCACACAGTAAGCGCTCAATAAATACGATTGAATGAATGAATGACTAAGCTAAGCACTTGGACTGTACTAAGCACTTGGGAAAGTACAATGTAGCAATAAACAAAGACATTGTCCACCACGAGCTTACAGTCTAGGGAGGGGGACAGACATTAATATAAATAAATCAAGTACAGGTAGGTACGTAAGTACTGTAGGGCTGGAATGGGGGATGAGTAAAGGAAGCAAGTCAAGCTGATGCAAAGGGAAGTGGGAGAAGAGGAAAGGAGGGCTTAGTTAAGGCAGGCCTCTTGGAAGAGATGGACCATCAGTCAGGTTTTGAAGTCGGGGAGAGTAATTGTCTATCCGATATGAGGAGGGAGGACATTCCAAGCCAGAAGCAGGATGTGGGTGATGGGTGAGTGGCGAGATACAGTAAGAAGGTTAGCATTAGAAAGAGAGAAGTGTGCAGGCAAAATTGCTCTTGGGCCACCATTTCTCTTCTTCCACGCCTTTCTGCATCACCCTTTCACTTAGATTTGCATCCTTTATTCACCTCTCTCTCAGTCCCAGAGCATTTATACATTCATTCATTCATTCAGTTGTATTTATTGAGCACTTACTGTGTGCAGAGCACTGTACTAAGCACTTGGGAAATTTATGTACATATCTGTAATTTATTTACTTATTAAAAGTCTGTCTCTACCTCTAGACTGTAAGCTCATGGAGGGCGGGGAACGTGTCTACACCCTATTATATTGTACTCTCCCTAGCGCTTTGTTCAGGCCACAGTAAGCATTCATTCATGCATCCAATCATATTTATTGAGCTCTTAGTAGCCTCACTTTGTAGCCTCCCCAGTGCTTAGAACAGTGCTTTGCACGTAGTAAGTGCTTAATAAATGCCATTATTATTATTATTATTATTATTAAGCACTTGGGAAGTACAAATTGGCAACATATAGAGATGGTTCTTACCCAACAACGGGCTCACAGTCTACAAGGGGGAGACAGACAACAAAACAAAACATGTGGACAGGTGTCAAGTCGTCAGAACAAATAGAATTAAAGCTAGATGCACATCATTAACAAAATAAATAGAATAGTAAATATGTACAAGGAAAATAAAGAGAAAAATAAATCCGTACAAACATATATACAGGTGCTGTGGGGAGGGGAAGGAGGTAGGGCAGGGGGATGGGGAGGAGGAGAGGAAAAGGGGGTCAAAGCAGTTAATAAATACGATTAATTGATTGATTGATGCAGTCTCCCAGAGGCCTTTTAGCTGTACGTGCCCAATACTCTCTAGGTTTGACCTCAGAGAATCTCTCACAGGTTCGAAAGCCTCTTCCCAAGCAGAATCTCAGGCCTGGGTGGTCCAGACCCATTCCAATTTTGGGCCTGGAATTCATTTCTGGGGATGTGGGACAACACAAGCACCCCACGTGTGTGTGTGCAAGGCTACGGCTTTTCATTTTGAGCCTGAAGGTGATAAAAGTGTGAGCCAGTTGTTGGGTAGGGACCGTCTCTATATGTTGCCAACTTGTACTTCCCAAGCGCTTAGTACAGTGCTCTGCACATAGTAAGCGCTCAATAAATACGATTGAGTGGATGAATAAAAGTGTGGGGATTTTAGGTAGCAGAAGCGGGCGGGATGGGCTTGGGAGGGGCAGACATGCCCCAAAGAGCTTAAGGGACTTTCTAACATGATTACAATGATTTCATTGATTTGGCATCTTTTCAGCCCTGTGTGGAAACTTAACCTTTTTTTAGGAGTTTACAGAGGCTCTTAGATCATTTGGACGAAAGCAATGTCTTTGTCACTACAGCTGGAAAGGCCAAGGGGCAATGTTCCATCAGCCCGTGGAGCTCACATCTTTGTGAGGTTAGAGCACCGGCCGTAGAAGGACCTGGGTTCTAGTCCCGGCTCTGCCATCGGTCTGCCGTGTGACCTTGGGAAAGTCATTTAACTTCTCTGGGCCTCAGCTGCCTCATCTGTAAAATGGGGATTAATACTGAGAATTAGGAGAAGCAGCGTGACTCAATGGAAAGAGCGCAGGCTTTGGAGTCAGAGGTCATGGGTTCAAAGCCCGGCTCCGCCAATTGTCAGTTGTGTGACTTTGGGCAAGTCACTTAACTTCTCTGGGCCTCAGTTCCCTCATCTGTAAAATGGTGATTAAGACTGTGAGCCCCCCGTGGGACAACCTGATCACTTTGTAACCTCCCCAGTGCTTAGAACAGTGCTTTGCACATAGTAAGTGCTTAATAAATGCCATTATTATTGTTATTATTATTATTATTATTATTATGACTGTGAATCCCTTAGGGGACATGGACTATGTCCAACCTAATTATCTTGTATCTACCTCAGCACTTAAAATGCATGGTAAGCACTTAACAAATACCATAAAAAAAGACCAGTGTTCCTGAGCCTCAGCAAAGAATGTCTCAATCAATCAGTCAGTGGTATTTATTGAGTGCTTACTATGTGCAGAACACTGTACGAAGCGCTCGGTACAGTATAATGCAACGGAATTAGCAGTCATTCCGGGCCCATAACAAGCTAACAGTCTAGAGGGGGAGACAGACATTGATATGAACAATTGCCTCCCCATTTTTGTGACTCAACTCAGTCTGAGTCAAGGGCCAAGCTAAATCCAGGGGCAACTTAAGCCTTTGCGAGCATCTGTGACTTGGTCCTGTATCAGTCATGGCATTAGCATTTAGTATTTGGAGTATTTTCAGGGTCATTCGTCTTAGCATCTGAGCTGCAGGCTGCAAGTAGGCTGCTAGCTTCCATTTTTAAAGGGTGCAGAAAGGCAGCAGGAGTACATGAGACAGTTGTTCCAACTCAGACGGCATCTGAGCGCTTAGTACAGTGCTCTGCACACAGTAAGCGCTCAATAAATACGATTGATGATCCCAATTTATGACACCTCTTTTCCCCACAACCCCAGTATTCATGAATTTTAAAAATGGGGGAATTAAGTTCACTGACGTGTGAAAGGGATCCCTGATTTATTTATGGATAATCTCTTTTCTTTTTCTTTTTAAGTATGATGCATTTAATTTCAAAATGAAATACAGTCTCAATTTTTAAATTTGAATAGATCTTTGCACTATATTGCTGAAGGTTCAAGGGTCTTATTTTAGAGTGAGTTCTCTGAACGATGACATGATGAAAATCACAAACCCCTGCCTCCTTTTCTACATAGGATGACATCTATGTGGGCTTAGAATATTATATGGCAAAAAATGAGAGAAAAATGAATTTGAATACTAACTGTTATTCCTCACGAATCCCTTCTTGCCTCAGTGTGATAAAGACCTAATTTTTTTGTGTTCCTTATAACCTTGGAATTACATGAATAGTATTTAAATTACAAATATGCATCCTGCCTATTCTTTATCAATCAAATTTATTGAGAACTATGCAAAGCTCTTGGGAGAGTATAATAAAATTGCGTTGGGAGACATGTTCCCTGCCCACAGGGAGCTTATAGTCTAGAGGGAGGAGCTACTTTATACATGCTCAGTCCTTCCTGTCAATTTTCATTTGCTGATCAGGGAAATCATGGCTTAGTGGATAGAACAGGGACCTTGGAGTCGGAAGGACTTGAGTTCTAATTCCAGGTCTGCCACATGTCTGCTGTGTGTCCTTGGACAAGTCACTTAACTTCTCTGTGCCTCTGTTACCTCATCTATAAAATGGGGATAAGAGTGTGAGTCTCATGTAGGACATAGACTAAATCCAACCTGACTAATTTCATCTAGCCCAGTGCTTAGAATAGTGCTTAGCGCATTGTAAGTGCTTAACAAGTACCGTAATGATTATTATTATCCCTTAATGGCTCAGATCTCAGGACCCTGAAAGTGTGTTTGGGAATGTCCTCAGGGCAGGTGATGTATAATGACTGTTTTATTTGATTTGGAATAAAAGGAAATATTGTTTATTGGATTGCCTAGCAGGGCTTTAGTGGAATTTCAGAATGGTATTTTTTGAAATCTTTAGCACTTAGAGTCAGTGAAGGATGTAATAACTGTGTCTATAATAAAATTGCCCTTTTTGCAAGTCTATATTCTCTATGTTCTCTCATTGCATGATTTTTTTATTCACCTTATATTTTTCTGATTCTAGTTTTCTTACCAATGCTGTAAGTTCGTTAAGGGCTAGGACTGTGAGCCCACTGTTGGGTAGGGACTGTCTCTATATGTTGCCAACTTGTACTTCCCAAGTGCTTAGTACAGTGCTCTGCACACAGTAAGCGCTCAATAAATATGATTGATTGATTGATTGACTGTGTCTGCTAATTCTGTTACATTGTGCTCTCCCAAGCACTTAGTACAATGCTCTGCACATAGTAAGCGCTCAATAACTATCATTGATTGATTGATTACTTTAACCTGAGTATTGTCAGTTGGGGGCTCAAATCAGTCACATCGCTTTGTTAGGAAAAACTGCAGGTGGATTAAAAATTAATGACTGTAGGATCAAACTAGCAAATAATCAAGGTTTTGAACACAACTAACACCTTTGGCAAACAAATGGCTCTCAAAATTGACCAGGAAAGAGAAAGTCTAGGATACTAGTTCTGAAGGCTGACCATGAGAAACTACTTTTTCAGAAAAAAAGTTAGATTCATTTTGAGCGAGCTCTCTTTAACCTGAGAAATGGAGAGGAGCAGTGGCAGGGGTAGTACAAAAAGTTAATTATTTATTGAGTGCTTACTATGTGTAGAGCACTGTACTAAGTGCTTGGAAGAGTATGATATAGCAATAAAAAGACACATTCCCTGCCCACAACAAGCTTACAATCTAGATGTGGAGACAGGCAATTAATATACATAAATACATTTCAAATAGGTACACAAGTGCCGTGGGGCGAGCAAGTTGGTGATGCAGAAATGAGTTGAAGAAGAGGAAAGGGGGAAAGGCATCGCTTGGAGATGTGCCTTCAATAAGGCTTTGAAGGTGGGGATTGTCAGATTTGAGGAGGGAGGGGTGAGGTGAGGCGACTTAAATTCCATCAGGTTACCAGGCGGAGAAACCTATGAGAGCCACCTGGGAAACTGAGGAGGAGGTCTTTGATTGTTGAGCATTATTGAGCTCTTACATCGTGCAGAGCCAGGTCCTGAATTCACGGACCCAGAATATAACAATATGCCATTCCTTGTGGGCAGGAAATGTGTCTAACGATTCTCTTATAGCATACTCTTTCAAGCACATAGAACAGTGCCCTGCGCTCAGTAAGCACTCAGTAAAATGCGATTGATTGATACCTCTGATTACTCTATTTATTTATTTATTTATTTTACTTGTACATATCTATTCTATTTATTTTATTTTGTTAGTATGTTTGGTTTTGTTCTCTGTCTCCCCCTTTTAGACTGTGAGCCCACTGTTGGGTAGGGACTGTCTCTATATGTTGCCAACTTGTACTTCCCAAGCGCTTAGTACAGTGCTCTGCACACAGTAAGTGCTCAATAAATGCGATTGATGATGATGATAATCTACAAATGGAATCATCTGGGATTGGCTACATCGCTTAAGAATAATTATATTGATGGCATTTGTTAAGCCCTTACTATATGCAAAGCACTGTTCTAAGCACTGGGGAGGATACACCTCCCCCACCCCCCACCCCCACCTTACCTCCTTCCCCTCTCCACAGCACCTGTATATATGTATATATGTTTGTACGGATTTATTACTCTATTTTACTTGTACATATTCTGTTTATTTTATTTTGTTAATATGTTTTGTTGTCTATCTCCCCCATCTAGACTGTGAGCCTGCTGTTGGGTAGGGACCGTCTCTATATGTTGCCAACTTGTACTTCCCAAGCGCTTAGTACAGTGCTCTGCACGCAGTAAGCACTCAATAAATACGATTGAATGAATGAATGAATGCAAGGCGATCAGGTTGTCCCTCGTGGGGCTCACAGTCTTAATCCCCATTTTACAGATGAGGTAACTGAGGCTCAGAGAAGTGAAGTGACTTGCCCAAGGTCACACAGCTGACAATTGGCGGAGCCGGGATTTGAACCCATGATCTCTGACTCCCAAGCCCGAGCTCCTTCCATTGAGCCACGCTGCTTCTAGGCCCAGTTATATTGTCTTCTATTCATATTCAATCGTACTTCTAGACTGTGAGCCCGCTGTTGGGTAGGGACCGTCTCTATATGCTGCCGACTTGTACTTCCCAAGTGCTTAGTACAGTGCTCTGCACACAGTAAGCGCTCAATAAATATGATTGATTGATTGATTGATTGACTGATTGATATTGGACAGGTCCTGAAGGTTCGATTGAGTAGATATGATGATGGAATTTTAGTGGAGAGCACTTCTAGTTCATTCATTCATTCAATCATATCACCCTAGTTGCCCGGGTGTTATAACAGTGGAGAAGAACGTGACATATTAAATGCTCCTTTCATAGGCTAATGTGATTCTGAAACTAGAAATCTCTTATCTGAAAAGTGATTGTCACTAAAGATTTGAGTATTGTCTAAGGGTTTGAGGGGAAAGGCCACTTCAGGTAAACTTCGATTAATAATGATGGTTTTTGTCAAGCGCGTACTATGTGCAAAGCACTGTTCTAAGAACGGGGGTATATACAAGTCAATCAGGTGGTCCCACGTGGGGCTCCCAGCCTTAATCCCCGTTTTACAGATGAGGTAACTGAGGCATAGAGAAGTGAAGTGACTTGCCCAAAGTCACACAGCCGACAAGTGGCTGAGGCGGAATTAGAACCCACAACCTCAGACTTCCAAGCCCAGGCTCTTGCCACTATGCCGTTTGATTCCGTTCATGGATTAGAAATGTCAAATCCACCAGGAAAGGCTGCGTTAAGTGTCACTGTGATTTAACCCGGGTGGTATCTGAAAGTCTTAGAAAGGATGACTCCTAGTTTTATTTTTGTATTGCTTTCCTGCGAATCCGATAGACTTCTGCATTACTAACATCCCCCTTCCCCTCCCCACAGCACCTGTATATATGTTTGTACAGATTTATTACTCTATTTATTTTACTTGTATGTATTTACTATTCTATTTATTTTGTTAATGATGGACATTTAGCTTTAATTCTATTTGTTCTGACGACTTGACACCCGTCCACGTGTTTTGTTTTGTTGTCTGTCTCCCCCCTTCTAGACTGTGAGCCCGTTGTTGGTCTCTATATATCGCCAACTTGTACTTCCCAAGCGCTTAGTACAGTGCTCTGCGCACAGTAAGCGCTCAATAAATACGATTGAATGAATGAATGAATGAATCCCCCACCCTACCACAAACCTTTTCCAATGAGTTCCCGGTAGCCCAAATGATACAAAGGTAGAAAAGCAGTGCGGCCTAGTGAATAGAGCACGGGCCTAGGAGCCAGAAGGACCTGAGTTCTAATTTCGGCTCTGCCACTTGATTGCTGTGTGACCTTGAGCAAGTCGCTTAACATCTCTGGCACATCTCTCCCCCTTCTAATAATAATAATAATAATAATAATAGCATTTATGAAGCGCTTACTATGTGCAAAGGACTGTTCTAAGCGCTGGGGAGGTTACAAGACTGTGAGCCCGCTGTTGGGAAGGGACCGTCTCTATATGTTGCCAACTTGTGCTTCCCAAGCGCAGTGCTCTGCACACATTAAGCGCTCAATAAATACAATTGAATGAATGAATCTCTGGGCCTCAGTTAACTCATCTGTAAAATGGGGATTAAGTCTGTGAGCTCCATGTGGGATAAGGACTACGACCAACCTGATTAGCTTGTATCTATCCTAGCTCTTACTGGCACGTAGTAAGTGATTAATGAATGCCGTAAAAAAAAAAAGAAACCCACCAGCACTTTCTAGCACTTATGAATCTTTTACACCCATCATGAGCACTTTTGTATATATGCTAGTCATTGGAACACTGAATTACTACTTCCTTTGATTCCTTTGATTGGGGAAGCAGCGTGACTCAGTGGAAAAAGCCCGGGCTTTGGACTCAGAGGTCAGGGGTTCAAATCCCGGCTCCGCCAATTGTCAGCTGTGTGACTTTGGGCAAGTCACTTCACTTCTCTGTGCCTCAGTTCCCTCATCTGTAAAATGGGGATTAAGACTGTGAGCCCCCTGTGGGACAACCTGATCACCCTGTGACCTCCCCAGCACTTAGAACGGTGCTTTGCACATAGTAAGTGCTTAATAAATGCCATTGTTATTATTATTATTACCCTAGTAGTAAATATTTTCACGTTTGGTTCCCCCATTATGGTGTAAACTCTTGTGGGCAGGGAATGTGACACTTGTTTGTGTACTTCCCAAGCACTTAGTATCATACACTTGGACCCATTGGGTATGTCGCCTGTCCCGCCATCGACTCCCGGCCCACGTTCTTCCCCTGGCCTGGAATGCCCTCCCTCTGCCCATCCGCCAAGCTAGCTCTCTTCCTCCCTTCAAAGCCCTACTGAGCGCTCACCTCCACCAAGAGGCCTTCCCAGACCGAGCCCCCTTTTTCCTCTCCTCCTCCCCATCCCCCCCGCCCTACCTCTTTCCTCTCCCCACAGCACCTGTATATATGTTTGTACAGAATTGTTACTCTATTTTACTTGTAAATATTTACTATTCTATTTATTTTGTTAATGATGTGCATCTAGCTTTAATTCTATTTGTTCTGCTGACTTGACACCTGTCCACATGTTTTGTTTTGTTGTCTGTCTCCCCCTTCTAGACTGTGAGCCCGTTGTTGGGTAGGGACCCTATCTATATGTTGCCAACTTGTACTTCCCAAGTGCTTAGTACAGTGCTCTGCACACAGTAAGTGCTCAATAAATACGATTGCATGAATGAATGAATGAATTGGGTGCTGAAAAACTACTACCGCTGCTGCTGCTACTTTTCTTTACTCCCTGACATTTGTGTTTTTCTGTCTCTCTTAATAGGTATGTGGGAAACCTACCAAGAATATTCGACTACTCTCCTTTGGATCCAACGCAAGATTTCAACACACAGATGTATGTGCCATCTTGATAAAAGGATCCGAAAAAACCCTCAGTAGCTTGGGCATCCGTTTGCTTAGAACCATGACATTGACAAAAATGTCATTGATTAAGAATAAGGCTTTGTAGTGTTTCACTAACCAGGAATGATCTTGAGGTTCCTGTGATTTGTATCTATGGGGGAAAGGAGCAGGATAGAGCAGAAACCTGGCAGTCAGTTGGACCTGGGTTCTAATTCCGCCTCTGCCACATGTCTGCTGTGTGAGCTTGGGCAAGTGGCTTAACTTCTGTGTGCCTCAGTTACCTCATCTGTAAAATGGAGATTAAGTTTGTGAGCCCCATGTGGGACATGGACCACGTCTAACCTGGTCCAATTTGTATGCCAGTGCTTTGCACATGGTAAGCGCTTAATAAATGCCATTATTATTATTATTATTATGCCCTCCAGCGCTGGCACATAGCGCTGGCACATAGTAAGTGCTTAACGAATACCCTATAAAAACCTCCAAACAAAACAAAAAAACCCTCAACAACCTAGAAGATCATCTTTTTGTTTGTGTTTGTTGCTTCCTCCTCTCTACAGGACTAAATTAGGACATGGCCTTCTCTCCGGCCAGTATTCTAAACCCCCGGTGAAATCTGAGCTCATCGAACAGGTGATGAAAGAAGAACACAAGGTATGTGACTGGGCATTTGGAATGATGTTATATAGGTAGAAATCATCCTGATCAGGGATAACAGGTGCTGAAGGGTAGAAGCTGTGTGGTTATGCAGGGACCGTGTTTACCATGCCATTATTATTATTATTATATCTGAAGGCCGCAGTGAAGGAAATAGGTGTTGGCAGGAGAGATGAGATCAAGGTAGAGCTGAGCCACGCTGCTTCAGATCTGACAGACCACCACTCTCCCCATCTTCAAACTTGTACTTCCCAAGCGCTTAGTACAGTGCTCTGCACACAGTAAGCGCTCAATAAATACGATTGATTCAAAGGAGCCAAGTGTGGGGGCTGAGTTGTAGAAAAGTTCAGTGAGGTAAAGCAGAAGGGGGGAGAGGTGATTGAGTGCCTTAAGGATGATTGTAAAGAGTTTCTGTTTGACGCAGAGACGGAAGGGTAAACACTGAAGGTTGTAGTGGAGTGGGGAGACATGGACTGAATGCTTTTTTAGAAAAAAACAGGGCAGCGGAGTGAGTGACTGCAGTGGGGAGAGATAGGAGAAAGGGAGGTCAACTAGGAGGCTGATTCAGTGGTCAGGGTGGGATAAAATAAGTGCTTGGGTCAGTGTAGTAGCATTTGGGTGGTGAGGAAAGGGTAGATTCTACAAATGTGATAGGATTTAGTGGCAAATTGAATATGTGGGTCGAATGAGCTAGATGAATTGAGGATAATGCCAAGGTTAAGTGCTTGTGAGACAGGGAGGATGGGGATGTTATCTACTGAGATGGGATCATTGGTGGGTGGACAGAGTTTGGGAGGGAAGGTTAGAAATTCTGTTTTAAACTTATCACATTTGAGCTGTTGGAGGGTCAGCTCAAATGCAGGAAGAAATTTGAGACTTAAGAGAAGGAGAGAGGTCAGGACTGGAGAGATAGACTTGGGAATTATCTGCATTGACATAGAAACCGTGGAAGTGAATAAATCCTCCAAAAGAGTGGGTGTAGGCAAATCCTTGCACGTTTCCTCCCATCTGATCTTTCCTTCTATAGCATTTTCATTATTTCAGTGCTAAATTGTTACCTCTGCCAAATTGATTGGATTTGAATTTTATCCAGAAGAATCCAAAATTGTAACAATCCTAAAAGAGACTTGTTTTATTTAAATAGATGTCACTGATAGTCAAGACATTTATTGTCAAAGTAAGGATACAAATGTGAAACCAGGACAGTTTGTACAACTGAGTTGGTACCTGTATTTCATTTATTCCAAATATTTCATAGCATCTCCATCTAGATTGTGAGCAGGGATTTTATCTGTCAGCTCTGTCATAGTATACTCCCCCAAGCACTTAGTACAGTGTTCTGCTTACAATAAGTGCTCAATAGATTGATTGATTTCCCCAAGTATCCATTTTATAAACTCATATTAAGTATGGGTTTTGTTTAATGGACTCTGTGAGAAATCCCGATAAAATAAAAACTTAGGAAAACTTGAATGGTGCAGCCCATTCTAATTTTAGCTAGTTTTGAAAGCAAGTGAGTATAGTTAGTATTTGCTAAACAGTACATGTTCCGCAGCTGCCTGGAAATTAGAAGAATTGCATAGGCCTCCTCATGAGCACTGGAACATTAAAGAATAGGCTCCAACTCTAACAGTTGCCAAGTAGGAAATACTGGCATTATTAATCTTTTTTCCCTACTTCTGGCTCTCTGAATAGAATGAAAAAAGCAATTACACTTTTGTAGAAAGAGCTTACTAGCAGTCTGTGTGTGTGTTTGTTCACTTAGATGGTCACGGTAACTTGTCTTTATAGCAGATAGTTTGGAATAGGGTAACTATAATAGATGGGGAAGAAAATTGGCAGATCATTTTCCAGCTAATATAAATGATAAACCATTGGGTGTTTCAGTTGGAGCTAAATTAGCTAACTAAACGTGAAGCTTTGACATTGAGGGCTTTGGCTTATCTACTTTTACCCCTGAAAAATGAAGCCCTGTCTAGAATTTCTAAATGATGGACTTTTTCTTACAGTATGAGAAACATGGCTTAGAGGATAAAGCACAGGCCTGGGACTCAGAAGGACCTGGGTTCTAATCCCAGCTCTGTCGCTTGTCTGCTGTGTGACCTTGGGCAACTCACTTCACTTCTTTCCGTGGAAAGATCATGGGCTTGGGCATCAAAGGTCATGGGTTCTAATCACGGCTCCTTCACTCATCAGCTGTGTGGCTTTGGGCAAGTCACTTCACTTCTTTCCGTGGAAAGAGCACAGGCTTGGGAGTCAGAGGTCGTGGGTTCTAGTCCTGGCTCCGTAACTCGTCAGCTGTGTGACTTTGGGCAAGTCACTTAACTTCTCTGTCATGGGTTCAAATCCCGGCTCCGCCACTCGTCAGCTGTGTGAGTTTGGGCAAGTCACTTCACTTCTCTGTGCCTCAGTTCCCTCATCTGTAAAATGGGGATTAAGACTGTGAGCCCCCTGTGGGACAACCTGATCACCTTGTAACCTCCCCAGTGCTTAGAACAGTGCTTTGCACATACTAAGTGCTTAATAAATGCCATTATTATTATTATTATTATTCTCCTCTGTGCCTTAGTTACATCATCTGTAAAATGGGGATTCAGACTGTGAGCCCCACATGGGACCACCTAATTACCTTATATCTCCCCCAGTGCTTAGAACAGTGCTCAGCACACAGTAAGCGCTTAACAAATGCAATCATCATCATAGTACAGTGCTCCGCACACAGTAAGCGCTCAATAAATACGATTGAATGAATGAATGAATGAATCATCACCATTCTCTAGGCCTCAGTTACCTCATCTGTAATATGGGGATTAAGACTGTGAGCCTGTGTGGTACATGGGCTGTGTCCAACCCGCTTATAGTATGCACTTAACAAATCCCATATTGATATACATTTCGTAATATTGAGTGGGTCTGCCATGAGCATTCTCTTGTTTCTTCCAGATGTGTTCCTCCTGGGGCTTGAGTGCAAGGAGTTAGGAAAGAGTAGGCTGTTAGGGATATAGCAAGTGGGCCTGGTAATCTGGGCCTCCTGTGTATGCACCACTGTTTTATACCAATTTATATACATTTTTAGTGAAACAGCGAGGCCTAGTGGATAGACCATGGGCTTGAGAGTCAGAAGGACCTGGCTTCTAATCTCTGATCCAGCCCTTGTCTGCTGTGTGACCTGGGGCAAGTCAAGTAGAGAAGCAGCGTGGCTCAGTGGAAACAGCCTGGGCTTTGGAGTCAGAGGTCATGGGTTCAAATCCCGGCTCCACCACTTGTCAGCTGTGTGACTTTGGGCAAGTCGCTTCACTTCTCTGGGCCTCAGTTCCCTCATCTGGAAAATGGGGATGAAGACTGTGAGCCCCCCGTGGGACAACCTGATCACCTTGTAACCTCCCCAGCGCTTAGAACGGTGCTTTGCACATAGTAAGTGCTTAACAAATGCGATTATTATTATTATTATTATTCTCTGTGCCTCAGTTACCTCATCTGTAAAATGGGGATTAAGACTGTGAGCCCCATGTGGGACAACCTGATAACCTTGTATCTCCCACAGAGCTTAGAACAGTGCTTTGCACATAATAAGCGCTTAATAAATCCCATCATCATCATCATCAAGTAACCTCCCTATATCTCAGTTATTTCATCTGTAAATTGAGGATTAAGACTGTGAGCCCCATGTGGGATATGGTGAGCCCATTGTTGGGTAGGGACCGTCTCTATATGTTGCCAACTTGTACTTCCCAACCGCTTAGTCCAGTGCTCTGCACACAGTAAGTGCTCAATAAATACGATTGAATGAATGAATATGGAATTTTGTCCAACCCGATTTGCTTGTATAATAATAGTGATGGCATTTGTTAAGCGCTTACTATGTGCCAAGCACTGTTCTAAGCTCTGTGGGAGGAACTCTCCTCCCTCCTCTCAATTGCTACTCCGGCCACCTGTGCTTCTGACCCCATTCCCTCTCATCTTATGAAATCTCTCGCTCCATCCCTTCTCCCCTCCTTAACTTCCATCTTCAACTGCTCACTCTCCACTGGTTCCTTCCCCTCTGCCTTCAAACATGCCCATGTCTCTCCCATCCTAAAAAAACCCTCTCTTGACCCCACCTCACCTTCTAGTTATCGTCCCATATCCCTCCTACCATTCCTTTCCAAACTCCTTGAACGAGTTGTCTACACGCGCTGCCTGGAATTCCTCAACAACAACTCTCTCCTCGACCCCCTCCAGTCTGGCTTCCGTCCCCTTCATTCCACGGAAACTGCCCTCCCAAAGGTCACCAATGACCTCCTGCTTGCCAAATCCAACGGCTCATATTCTGTCCTAATCCTCCTCAACCTCTCAGCTGCCTTTGACACTGTGGACCACCCCCTTCTCCTCAACACGCTATCTGACCTTGGCTTCACAGACTCCGTCCTCTCCTGGTTCTCTTCTTACCTCTCCGGTCGTTCTTTCTCAGTCTCTTTTGCAGGCTCCTCCTCCCCCTCCCATCCTCTTACTGTGGGGGTTCCCCAAGGTTCAGTGCTTGGT
This sequence comes from Tachyglossus aculeatus, assembly GCF_015852505.1. NCBI lineage: Eukaryota > Metazoa > Chordata > Mammalia > Monotremata > Tachyglossidae > Tachyglossus > Tachyglossus aculeatus. The sequence goes on along the minus strand of NC_052066.1, from coordinate 52,773,801 downwards.
CCCCTTCTGTTCTCAATCTACACTCACTCCCTTGGTGACCTCATTCGCTCCCACGGCTTCAACTATCATCTCTACGCTGATGACACCCAGATCTACATCTCTGCCCCTGCTCTCTCCCCCTCCCTCCAGGCTCGCATCTCCTCCTGCCTTCAGGACATCTCCATCTGGATGTCCGCCCGCCACCTAAAGCTTAACATGTCGAAGACTGAACTCCTTGTCTTCCCTCCCAAACCTTGTCCTCTCCCTGACTTTCCCATCTCTGTTGACGGCACTACCATCCTTCCCGTCTCACAAGCCCGCAACCTTGGTGTCATCCTCGACTCCGCTCTCTCATTCACCCCTCACATCCAAGCCGTCACCAAAACCTGCCGGTTTCAGCTCCGCAACATTGCCAAGATCCGCCCTTTCCTCTCCATCCAAACCGCTACCCTGCTCATTCAAGCTCTCATCCTATCCCGTCTGGACTACTGCACCAGCCTTCTCTCTGATCTCCCATCCTCGTGTCTCTCTCCACTTCAATCCATACTTCATGCTGCTGCCCGGATTATCTTTGTCCAGAAACGCTCTGAGCATATTACTCCCCTCCTCAAAAATCTCCAGTGGCTACCAATCAATCTGCGCATCAGGCAGAAACTCCTCACCCTGGGCTTCAAGGCTGTCCATCACCTCGCCCCCTCCTACCTCACCTCCCTTCTCTCCTTCTCCAGTCCAGCCCACACCCTCCGGTCCTCCGCCGCTAATCTCCTCACCGGGCCTCGTTCTCGCCTGTCCCGCCGTCGACCCCCGGCCCACGTCATCCCCCGGGCCTGGAATGCCCTCCCTCTGCCCATCCGCCAAGCTAGCTCTCTTCCTCCCTTCAAGGCCCTGCTGAGAGCTCACCTCCTCCAGGAGGCCTTCCCAGACTGAGCCCCTTCCTTCCTCTCCCCCTCGCCCCCCCTCTCCATCCCCCCATCTTACCTCCTTCCCTTCCCCACAGCACCTGTATATATGTATATATGGTTGTACATATTTATTACTCTATTTATTTATTTATTTATTTATTTTACTTGTACATTTCTATCCTATTTATTTTATTTTGTTGGTATGTTTGGTTCTGTTCTCTGTCTCCCCCTTTTAGACTGTGAGCCCACTGTTGGGTAGGGACTGTCTCTATGTGTTGCCAATTTGTACTTCCCAAGCGCTTAGTACAGTGCTCTGCACATAGTAAGTGCTCAATAAATACGATTGATTGATTGATTGATTGATTAATCCCCATTTTACAGATGAGGTAACTGAGGCATAGAGAATAATAATAATAATAATAATAATAATAATGGCATTTATTAAGCGCCTACTATGTGCAAAGCACTGTTCTAAGCACTGGGGGAGTTACAAAGTGATCAGGTTGTCCCACTGGGGGCTCACAGTCTTAATCTCCATTTTACAGATGAGGGAACTGAGACACAGAGAAGTGAAGTGACTTGTCCAAAGTCACACAGCTGACAAGTGGCAGAGCCAGGATTCTGCACAAAGATTATCCGGGCAGCCGTGTGAAGTATAGACTGAAGTGGGGAGAGACAGGAGGATGGGAGATCAGAGAGGAGGCTGATGCAGTAATCCAGTTGGGATACGATGAGAGATTGAACCAGCAGGGTAGCGGTTTGGATGGAGAGGAAAGGGTGGATCTTGGTGATGTTCTGGAGGTGAGACCGGCAAGTTTTGGTGACGGATTGGATGTGAGGGGTGAACGAGAGAGCAGAGTCAAGGATGACACCAAGGCTTTGGGCCTGTGAGACGGGAAGGATGGTAGTGACGGGAAAGCCAGGGACAGGCCAGGGTTTGGGAGGGAAGAAAAGGAGTTCAGTCTTGGACATATTGAGTTTTAGATGGCGGGCAGACATCCAGATGGAGATGTCCCAAAGGCAGGAGGAGACTTGAGCCTGGAGAGAGAGGGAGAGAGAGCAGGGGCAGAGATGTAGATTTGGGTGTCATCAGCATAGAGATGATGGTTGAAGCCATGGGAGCAAATGAGTTCACCAAGGGAGTGAATGTAGATCGAGAACAGAAGGGGACCGAGAACTGACCCTTGAGGAACCCCTACAGTAAGGGGATGGGAGGGGGAGGAGAAGCCCGCAAAGGAGACTGAGAATGAACGGCCGGAGAGATAAGAGGAGAATCGGGAGAGGACGGAGTCTGTGAACCCGAGGTTCACAGTGTCCACAGTGTCCACAGTGCGAAGGCAGCTAAGAGGTTGAGGAGGATTAGGATAGAGTAGGATCTGGACTGTGTCCATCCTGATCAGTTTGCGTCTACCCCAGCGCTCAATACAATACCTGGCACATAGAAAGCACTTAACAAATGCCATCAAAACAAATAGGAAGGGTGTTGATGTTGACTCTGCAAGGAAAGTTAGGTGGAGGAGAGGATGTGGAGGAAAGGATTTGGGAGAGGCGATAGTTCAGTTTTTGACGTATTGAGCCTGAGATACCAGTGGGATATTCATGTAGAACTGTCCTAGAGGCAGGAGGAAAAGAATGATTGCAGAACAGGGGAGAGGTCAAGGCTACAAGGTAATTTGGGAGTTGTCTGAATGGAAGTGGTAGTTTAAATCTTGAGAGCCAACAAATTCCCCAAGAGCAGAGTGTAAAATGAAAAGCCAAGGGGACCCATAGAACAGAGCTTCAAAGTATACTCACAGGTAGGGGATAGCAGGCACAGGAAGAACCAGCCAAAAAGAGCAGGAATGATCAGCCAGAGGTAAGAGGGGAATAAGAAGAGAACCGTGCCAGTAACACCAAGTTTAGATCATTTTTCTGAGACGAAAGTGAGCCATGGTGTTGATGGTGGCCGAAATGATGAGAAGGATTAGGGTGGAATAGAATCTATTACTTTGGTGAGAAAGAGGTTATTGGTGAGCTCCAATGATGTACTCAGTTCTTAGGGCGGGTAGAAGGAGAAGACCCGGGATGATGGGATTAATCAGAAAGTTGGAAATTGTGTGTTCTTTTAGAGGACACTAAACAAGGTGAGTGATGAGAATTGGTGGATTTGTGAGGGGAGGTGAAAAAGCACACCCCATAGGTCAGAACAGGAGTTTCAGGAGCAAAGATATAGCTAGGAAACTAGCCAGGGGAAAAGCCATGAGTGGAGGCTGGAACAGCTGAAGGCAATTCTTGAATCAGGTGGTCTGGAGTTCTTGTTTGGTAGCAACGAGGTCTAGTGGAAAGAACAGGGGCCTGGGAATTGGAGAAGCCGGGTTATAATCCTGGCTCTGTCGCTTGCCTGCTGAATGACCCTGGGCAAGTCACTTCACTTCTCTGTGTCTCAGTTTCCTCATCAGTAAAATGGAGATTAAATACCTGTTCTCCTGCCCCCTTAGAATGTGAGCCCTATTTAGGACAGGGACTGTGCCCTGTCTGCCTATCTTTTATCTGCCCCAGGACGCAGTACAGTGTTTGGCACGTCGTAAGTACTTAATCAATGCCACGATGAGTAGTATTTATTATTATTGTAATGGAAAGAAACGACCAGCCTCCCTTGATTAATTCATAATAGTAGAATTGCATCAAATGAACATCCTTTCTTAGCACTTTCAGTCCTATCCTCAGCATGTTTGTACATATCAATCAATCAATCGTATTTAATGAGCACTTACTAATATGGTTATTATTTTACATATTAGTTATATATTCATGGGTGCGAACAAATGTTTGTTTACTTGTTTACATCTGTTTGTGCTTTAACTCCTTTCTGCTTTGTTCTTCTGGTTTCCATTAAGGGTAAATCATTTGTGTCCGCCTCTCCCATTAGATTGTCAGGTATTTCTTGCTAGTATTGTAATCTTCTGAGCATTAGCACAGTGCCTAACTCTCAGTAAATGCCACTGATTAACTGATCAGCAGTCAGTTACAAGTTGAAACACAATCACTTACCACGTTGCATTTAAAACACAAATGAATGTTAGACCTAAACATACCATTGACACTGGTGTATACTAATTTAACCTTGAATTTACTGCTTTGAATAAAACCGAGCCTCAGCGTCATCCTGTATAACTGGGAAGAGGTGGTAGATCTGCCCTCTGCAATTTAACTTTTTACATAGCAGATTAATCTGCAGGTCTCTGACGTATTTTGCAAGGAAAATCATCAGTGAGGTAAATTTTTAATTTAGGATTAGGATTTCATTTACATTTTTTTTTACCTAAAAAAACCTATTTTTTAGTGAGCCCTTTTGAATGGTACTGTGAATGCTTATTATATTACATCAGTGAGTTAAGATTTTGCCACTTGGTTGATAAAATAAAATGTTTCTCTGAGAGCCAGTTTGTGTTTCTTTGCCTTTATTCACATACAATTTTGTTTTTCCCCCTTGGGCATTTAGCCTCAGCAGAATGGGATCTCTCCCCGCATGTTTAAGGCCTTTGTGAGTAAAGACCACCCGGAATTTTCCTCCAATAGACAGCAAGATGCTCAGGAGTTTTTCTTGCACCTGGTAAATCTAGTAGAGGTAAGAACTTTAAAAAATATATAGAAGAAGCTGAAACCACAGAACACTAGATTACGTCCTGAGTTTATATGTTTCGCATGTCTTTTTTCCAACGAGGGACATTTTACAAATTGAACCAAATACAGGGATCGTTAACAGTAATGACTTTCATAATGTCGAAAGACTTCCCCAATGAATCCTCCCTCTAGTAGTTATTCACTGAGTTATATTTTCTAGGTGTGTCCACTGAATGAATGAACTAACTTGCTCTCTTCAATCCCGCAGAGGAACCGCATCGGTTCCGAAAACCCGAGCGACGTTTTCCGGTTTCTGGTGGAAGAGCGCATCCAGTGCTGCCAGTCCCGGAAAGTGCGATATACAGAGCGGATCGACTACCTCATGCAGTTACCCGTGGCTATGGAGGCAGCCACAAACAAGGGTATGGAGGAAAAACCCACCAAAACTAAATTTAAAATATTTGCTTGTTGGAACGAGATTAAAGGTCTTGGGAACGTGGAAATTTATTATTGTGAGATTGGAATTCACTTGCATGGGTTCAAATCCCGGCTTTGCCGATTGGTAGCTGTGTGACTTTGGTCAAGTCACTTCACTTCTCTGTGCCTCAGTTACCTCATCTGTAAAACAGGGATTAAGACTGGGAGCCCACTGTGGGACAACCTGATCACCTTGTAACCTCCCCAGCGCTTAGAACAGTGCTTTGCACATAGTAAGTGCTTAATAAATACCATTATTATTATTCTTATTACTTGAGAAGCAGTATGGTGTAGTGGATAGACCACAGGCCTGGGATTCAGAAGGTCATGGGTTCTAATTCCGGCTCCGCCACTTGTCTGCTGTGTGACATTGGGCAAGTGATTTCACTTCTCTGGGCCTCAGTTACCTCATCTGGAAAATGGGGATTGAAACCGTGAGCCCAACATGGGACAGGGACTGTGTCCGACCCGATTGGCTTGTATCTACACCAGCACTTAGAAGAGTGTCTGGCACATAGTAAATGCTTAACAAATAGTACAGTGCTTAAGCACACTTAAGTGCTTAGTACAGTGCTCTGCACACAATAAATGCTCAATAAATACGATTGAATGAATGAACAAATACCATTATTATTATATATTATATTATATATTATTGTATTCTATAATATTATTATAATATATTATATAATAATAATGGTAACAATAATAAGGAGCATGAATTCGTGAAGCAGCCTGGCCTAGTGAAAAGAGCATGGGGCTGGGACTCAGAGGACCAGGGTTCTTATCCCAGCTCTATCAATTGCTTGCTGTGGGACCTTGGGCTTAAACTTCTCTGTGCCTTAGTTTCCTCAACTGTAAAAATGGGGATTCAATCCCTGTTCTCCCTTCTACTTAGACTGTAGACTGCGGGATTGGGACTGGGTCCAGAGTGATTCAATCATATCGACCCCAGCGTTTATGTCTTTTTGACTGTAAGCTCGTTGGGGGCAGGGGAGGTGTCTATTGTTGTAGTGCACTCTCCCAAGTGCTTAGTACAGTGCTTTGCACACAGTAAGTGCTCAATAAATACAACTGACTGACACTAACTAAACACAAAGGTTGCACGTAAATACCATTAAAAAAAATTAAGTGCCTATGTATTTTACTGAGCGTTGGCGTTTGTCCTTCTGCAGGCTCACAATCTTTCGTTTGGGGAGGGCAGAAATGGAGGAAATAGGAATAAATGGTCAACAGTGGAAATTCAACATACTGTTGGGGCGGGACTGTCTCTATATGTTGCCAACTTGTACTTCCCAAGCGCTTAGTACAGTTCTCTGCACACAGTAAGCGCTCAATAAATATGATTGATTGATTGATTGATTGAAAGTAGAAACAATCTTAAAAGCAAGGTGTAAAGGGGCAGTACTGAGGCTCCTCATGGCTCTGGGCAAATAGTTCACTGTTAGAAGCTACTACAACCTTCCCAGTGTTCAGTACATTCTCTCAGGCCTCTTGCCAATGGGTGGAGGTTGGAGGAGGCGTCCATCAATCAATCAATCGTATTTATTGAGCGCTTACTGTGTGCAGAGCACTGTACTAAGCGCTTGGGAAGTACAAGTTGTCAGCATCTAGAGGCGGTCCCTACCCAAGAGTGGGCTCACAATCTAGAAGGGGGAGACAGACGACAAAGCAAAACGTATTAACAAAATAAAATAAATAGAATAAATATGTACAAATAAAATAAATAAATAGAGTAATAAATCCGTACGATCATACATACATATATACAGGTGCTGTGGGGAAGGGAAGGAGTTAAGGCGGGGGGGAATGGAGAGGGGGAGGTGGGGGTAGTCCTCATGGGCCTTGGAGTTCGCCGTGTTGAGGCAGCTCTGGCCAAACGATTGGGTGATTCAATCAATCAATCAATCAATTGTATTTATTGAGCGCTTACTGTGTGCAGAGCACTGTACTAAGTGCTTGGGAAGTACAAGTTGGCAACATCTAGAAATGGTCCCTACCCAACAGTGGGCTCACAGTCTAGAAGGGGGAGACAGAGAGCAAAACAAAGCATATTAGCAAAATAAAATAAATAGACTAGAAATGTACAAGTAAAATAAATAAATAAATAGAGTAATAAATCCGTACAATCATATATACATATATACAGGTGCTGTGGGGAAGAGAAGGAGGTAAGGCGGGGGGGGGGATGGAGAGGGGGAGGTGGGGGTAGTCCTCGTGGGCCTTGGAGTTCGCCGTGTTGAGGCAGCTCTGGCCAAACGATTGGGTGATTCAATCAATCAATCAATCAATCGTATTTATTGAGCGCTTACTGTGTGCAGAGCACTGTACTAAGCACTTGGGAAGTACAAGTTGGCAACATATAGAGACAGTCCCTACCCAACAGTGGGCTCACAGTATAAAAGATTCAAAGGAAGATTAAGAAGAAATGGACTCTGCCAGGACATGAGTGTTCATTACCTGTTTTGGATAGAACAGCCAAATTAGGAAGCTTCTTTTGATTAATTGATCAATTCATTCAATCATATTTATTTAGTGCTTACTGTGGGCAGAGCACTGTACTAAGTGCTTGGGGGAGTTCAGTATAACAATGTAACAGGCACATTCCCACAGCAGTGCACATTTCAGAAGTGTCTGGAAATGGAAAAATATTCTCATCAAAGGGCTCACTGGGTTTTTCCTCAAAGTAGCTGAACAATCTCAAAAGACTTCTGCCAAGCTTACACTTTGTCTTTCTGCGATATTTCTGCCCAGATGAACTCATCGCCTACGAGCTGACGAGAAGAGAAGCAGAAGCGTCCAGGAGACCTCTCCCAGAGTTGGTCCGGGCCAGAGTCCCTTTCAGTGCCTGCCTTCAGGCCTTTTCTGAACCAGATAATGTGGATGATTTCTGGAGCAGCGCCTTGCAGGCTAAGTCTGCTGGTGTCAAGTGAGTGTGTTTGTGTGTGTGTGTGTGTGTGTCTGTGTGTTGGGTGGGGGGGAGATAGGGAGGCCAATTTTAATGTCATTTTTACATTCATTCATTCAATCGTATTTATTGAGTGCTTACTGTGTGCAGAACACTGTACTAAGCGCTTGGGAAGTACAAGTTGGCAACATATAGAGATGGTCCCTACCCAGCAATGGGCTCACAGTCTAGAAGGGAGAGACAGACAACAAAACAAAACATGGGGACAGGTGTCAGGTCATCAGAACAAATAGAATTAAAGCTAAATGTACATCATTAACAAAATAAATAGAATAGTAAAGATGTCACACACTTGTCAGCTGTGTGACTTTGGGCAAGTCACTTCACTTCTCTGGGCCTCAGTTACCTCATCTGTAAAATGGGGATTAAGACTGAGCCTCCCATGGGACAACCTGATCACCTTGGAACCTCCCCAGCGCTTAGAACAGTGCTTTGCACATAATAAGCGCTTAATAAATGCCATTATTATTATTATTATGTAAAAGTAAAACAAATAGAGTAATAAATCTTTACAAACATATATACAGTTGCTGTGGGGAGGGGAAGGAGGTAAGGCGGGGGGGATGGGGAGGAGGAGAGGGAAAAGGGGGCTCAGTCTGGGAAAGCCTCTTGGTGGTGAGCTCTCAGTAGGGCTTTGAAGGGAGGAAGGGAGCTAGTTTGGCGGATGTGTGGAGGGAGGGCATTCAAGGCCAGGGGAAGGACATGGGCTGGGGGTCGATGGTGGGACAGGCGAGAACGAGGTACATTGAGGAGGTTAGTGGCAGAGGAGTAGAGGGTGTGGGCTGGGCTGTAGAAGGAGAGAAGGGAGGTGAGGTAGGAGGGAGCGAGGTGATTGACAGCCTTGAAGTCAAGAGTGAGGAGTTTTTGCTTGATGTGTAGGTTGACAGGCAGCCACTGGAGATTTTTGAGGAGGGGAGTGACCTGCCCAGAGCGTTTCTGCACAGAGATGATCTGGGCAGCAGCGTGAAATATAGACTGAAGTGGAGAGAGACAGGAGGATGGGAGATCAGAGAGGAGGCTGATGCAGTAATCCAGTTGGGATGAGAGACTGAACCAGCTAGGTAGCGGTTTGGATGGAGAGGAAAGGGCGGATCTTGGCAATGTTACTACAGTGTTTGGTGTCATGTTACAAGTACAAAATGCAGCAAAGTCCACTCTAAGTTATAAGGACTATTTTATGGGTTGGAGACAGTGACCAATCAATCAATTGTATTTATTGCATTTATTGAGGATGTAATTCCCAAGAGCTTTGAGAGTAAGGTTCTTGTTATCAGTAGATTTTAATCACGGAGGGGGAGAGAAGGGAAAGGCAGAAGGTAAACAAATGCAATCCCATTAAGAGTATTAATGAAGAAATTCAAATGCCTCCAGTGCGTTTCATCATTTTAATTATGTTTTCATGCTTGTTTATCCGTGCCACCTGGAAGGAAACCTTGATCGTATTGATATCTGCAATCGAGTAATTAAAAGTGTTCCTGGATGAGTTCGGAATGAACTGTTGTATTTTCAGTAGTGTAGATAAATTTTGATCACATCTGGTATGAATGTTTTAATCTTTATCCACATTTTCTCTCATTGTTCTGCCATTGATTCAATAGTCTATCAGGGTGCCACTTTGGACACACCATCATAATAAGTGTGGTAAAACCTCTGAAGGGTGTGTGACTAATTTAATTACTGACAATGTCTGGGAAGTTACAAAAATGGCAAAGTCTAAATATGTGATCCTTAAAATCTAGCAGCTTTTAAATTCATTTCACAAGTTTTGGGGGTGATGGGTGGGTAATATTGGGCTTTTATCTGAGGTAAAGTTGAAGGACAAAAACTTCTGCCGGTTATTTTTACTCAGCCTTAAAGAGGTCCAATGGTTAATCACCCTTTGAGGTGAGTAGCCTTGTAGAATAATGTCTGTTTTTCAAATTAAAGACTGTAGTTTCTTTTCTACTCATGAAAAATACCAGGCAGTTGGATAAATCAAAACGCTAGCAAAATGCCCATCTTGAAACCAAATCTAAAACAACAGAAATGAGGAAAATCAGTTGTATTTTCAAAAACAAGAAAAATAATTTTAAAAAATCAACTCGCTCTCACCAATTTCTCAGTGACTAAGTAGTTTATATGCCAACTCTGCTAAATTGTTCTTTTCCAAGCATTTAGTGCTCTGCGCACAGTAAGCGCTCAATAAATACTCTTGATTTATTGATTGTTTGTATATCAGTAGTATATTAGGCACAGTATATGTTAGTATATGTTAGTGTATGTTAGTATATGTTAGTGTATGTATATGTGTATGTATATGTTAGTGTATATGTGTATGTTAGTGTATGTTAGTGTTAGTATATGTTAGTGTAGTGTAGTATATGTTAGTGTATGATAGCCACAGTTTCCATTCACCCTTCTTTCCTTAGGGTTTCTCAGTTTATTTTATTTTTGTCATCCCTGGTTAGATTTCCCAGCAGTCTTAAATTCACTGTAGGACAATGTGGTGACTGTAGGCAAAATTTCCATTTAGTATTAATTTCCTGGGCTTTCTTTGTCCTTTAGTTTTTTTTTTTAATTCAGAAAAACCACTTTTGCATTTCACAAGTTACAATATTCATTCAATCGTATTTATTGAGTGGTTACTGTGTGCAGAGCAATCAATCAATCAATCAATCAATCGTATTTATTGAGCGCTTACTATGTGCAGAGCACTGTACTAAGCGCTTGGGAAGTACAAATTGGCATCACATAGAGACAGTCCCTACCCAACAGTGGGCTCACAGTCTAAAAGGGGGAGACAGAGAACAGAACCAAACATACCAACAAAATAAAATAAGTAGGATAGAAATGTACAAGTAAAATAAATAAATAAATAAATAAATAGAGTAATAAATATGTACAACCATATATACATATATACAGGTGCTGTGGGGAAGGGAAGGAGGTAAGACGGGGGGATGGAGAGGGGGACGAGGGGGAGAGGAAAGAAGGGGCTCAGTCTGGGAAGGCCTCCTGGAGGAGGTACTGAAGGAGCTCCTGGAGGAGCACTGTACTAAGCGCTTGTACAATAGGTCATTTCTCACTCAATGCCCTATCACGTAGTGTGCCCAAGAGAGAGAATACTTCTGGGCTCCCTAGGTTAGGCTGACGGTGCAATGCAAACAATGAAAAGGTAACTTTAGAACAAGGACAAATTTATCCTTTCTTCCAAAGATAGGTCCAATATCTATTTCTAGAAAGAACACTGGGTCATGAATCTCTTCCTGCAGTTACTTCTCGACTCACAGTTCATCCTGGGTCAAATCACCCCCACCAAATGGGGATAATGCTTTCTGACTTGGAACAATATTTTTCATTAAAACATATTTAATCAAGTTGGGGTTTTCTCTCATCTGAGGGGTTGGAAACTGGGCTGTGTAGATTTGCGTTGTGCGTTGATGTGGAGGCCGATACGAAACTGCGCCCTTAGCACACACATAGATAATAATAATAATGATGGCATTTGTTAAGCACTTTGTTCTAAGTGCTGGGGGGAATACAGAGTGATCAGGTTGTCCCATGTGGCATTCACTGAGGCCTTCAGATAATAGTAATAATGGTGTTTATTAAGCACTTACTATGGGCAAAGCACTGTTCTAAGCGCTGGGGAGGTTACAAGGTGATCAGGTTGTCCCACGGGGGGCTCACAGTCTTCATCCCCATTTTCCAGATGAGGTATCTGAGGCTCAGGGAAGTGAAGCGACTTGCCCAAGGTCACACAGCGAACATGTGGCGGAGCCGGGATTAGAACCCAGGACCTCTGACTCCCATGCCTGGGCTCTTTCCACTGAGCCATGCTGCTTCTCTTAGATGGGGCTAAGCACTGCAAAAAGAAAATGGCTGGGACTTGTGAGTGATTCCGAACAGAGAAACAGAATAAAAAGTCTTTTCTGATAGGAAAACCAGTGGTTCTTAGTCTGCCAGGACCGAGGCCAGGTTTTTCTAGAATAGGCCTTCTCCAACACATTTGGGAGAATGAGACCTTTCTATATAACCTGAGCAGATTTCTCAAAGAGGCTCCCAAACTCTTCAGGATTTAGCTCTTTTGAATACTCTGCAACATATTACAGGATGTTGGCCTTTCTAAAGAAATTTCTTCAGAGAAGTTCTAAAAAACTTTTCATTTTGAGAGGGTGAGGTCTGGATCCATATTAAAAACTACTTCAGTGGTCTTCCAGGGCTTTTATCATCCTAGCTAGGAAATTTGGCTGAGCTCAGAAACCTTAATAGTGTGAGTAGTTTCCGGAAGACTTTGGCCAACGGAGACCCCGCTGACTAATAGAAGTGAAATTCTGGAATGAAATGCAGACTTCCCCATTTAATGATCTTTAGACAGTTGGAGATCATCATCATCATCATCAATCGTATTTATTGAGCGCTTACTGTGTGCAGAGCACTGTACTAAGCGCTTGGGAAGTACAAGTTGGCAACATATAGAGACAGTCCCTACCCAAAGTGGGCTCACAGTCTAAAAGGAGATACTTTTTGACATATTGGGGTTCAGGACGTGAAAGGGGGAGGATCATCAAAAGGGTTACATTCCTTAGGAGGAAAAAAAAATTCCTTTAGACTTGGAAAGACAGACTTTTTTCTTTTTCCCTTTGCCTTGATTATATTTGCTATAGATACCCCTGCACAGTGAGCAGCGGTCATTTGTTATATGGACACACTCGATGACTTGGTTATGTTGCAGTTGTTTTTCACAGTTATATATTTCAGTACTGGTGATCTGGTCATTTTTTAGATTGCTTAGTGCATGCTATCTGAAGTTGATGGTGATGGTATTTGTTAAGGACTTAGTGCCACGCACTGTTCTAAGTGCTGGGGTCGATACAAGGTAATCAGGTTGTCCCATGTGGGCGTTGTGCGCAGGAGAATAATAAACATGTTTTTCAAAGATATGGGGTGGGCCAGTCTGGGTTTGGAAATCTCGCCTCACTATTCAGTGGGATACTTAAGTTGTTGATTTTCTTTTACATTTCATTTGACACATTTAAGGACCGTCTCTATAGGTTGCCGACTTGTACTTCCCAAGTGCTTGGTACAGTGCTCTGCACACAGTAAGCGCTCAATAAATATGATTGAATGAATGAATGAAAAGTTAAAATTGTTTTGCCTATCAATTTGTGAATGTAGGTAGTTATGATTTTTCCTGAACCCTGGCAATATAGTTCTGCTCTCCCAGCCTCAAAACTCAATGAGTTAGCACTTCCAGGAGAATCTGGCTGGAAAGTTGCTTCAATCCTAGGATCTTAATATTCCCAGTCCTTTGAGATTGTAGGAAATGTAATTGCACATAGCCTCTTGAGGGTACTAACTAAGGTTATAGAATCATCAATCAATCAATCAATCGTATTTATTGAGCGCTTACTGTGTGCAGAGCACTGTACTAAGCGCTTGGGAAGTACAAGTTGGCACCATATCACCTTGACTAGGAAATGCTCTTTCAAAGTTCTCTGTGGTCCCTCAGCATTATGCTGGGGAGAATTTGAGAAATTACTCTTTTTAATAGCAGTGAGAATTGGTAGAGGAAGGGAGCTTGTGCAGGTTTGGGATGACCACTGTGCTCTGCTATATATTCTTCCTAGTCACAGTGCAAAAGTGTAGTTTTTCTCATATTAATGAACACTTCCTTACCCTAGATGGAATGTTGTCTGTCTTTCCCAAGAGACCAAGTGATGTTTGTTTTCAAAACGTATGTTTCCATAGCATACAGATATAACACTCAAGGATTATGACTGCTTCTCTAGGTAGCTAAACACATGTAGAGGGGATGCTTATTTTTGTAATGTCTAGATCCTGGCTAGGGATGATGTTATGTTAATATGTTTGAGTCATAGGAAAAACAGTGATTTTTTCAAACTAAAAAGGCCCCATCATTTTTTGATTCTGGGCTGTGAGGCATTGCCTTGTGGAGGATTCCTCACTATTCTTCGTCCTCAAGGCACCCAAACTGAGCCCTAAAATGGAGGCTTTGAAAAGTCGCTTGGTGTTGGCAGAGCATATCTTTCCAACCCTCCTAATCCTACTTATCTTCAGAGGCCTGAGATTCACTTTCCTGTCCTTGACATCCTTCTGAGCATCTTGTGTGTTCTTTATCACTGCCCTGGAAGTTAGAAGTAGAATTTCTCCTGAGCCAATTGTTTTACAGGAAAAAAGCTCTCCTGGAGCAAGTAGAAAGAACTGCATATTAGCATTACTATTACAAACACCCAGATATTGTGAGGTTGCTTCTCTCCTCTGTGACCAGGAGAACATAGGCTATAAGTGCTGTCCTGGGCAGCAAAGGGTAGATGGGGTAGATAGGTAAGTAGGGTCAGGTAACACCATACCCATTTTACAGATGGAGAAGCTAAGGTACAAAGACGTTTAAAGACTTGTTTATTTGCACAGTTCATACTTCAGTTGGTCCTGTAACTGATTGGTACTAGAATTCAACACAGGGCTCTGTCAATTGGCCCAACCTGAGATTATCATGTATCTAGCCCAGCGCTTAATACATCTTCTAGACTGTGAGCCCATTGTTGGGTAGGGACCGTCTCCATATGTTGCCAACTTGTACTTCCCAATCGCTTCGTACAGTGCTCTGCACACTGTAAGTGCTCAATAAATACGACTGAATGAAAGAATGAATTATTGAGCACATAGAAAGTCCTTAACAAATACCACCATTACTGTGTGTCACTGGAGAACTCAGAACAATCACCAGATGAGCTGATTCTGACCATAAAACTTGAGTATAAGAAATTTTAGGTACTTCAATCAATCAGTTGCATTTATTGAGTGCTTACTGTGTGCAGAGCACTGTACTACGCACTTGGGACTAATTTCATATTCCTGTAAGGGGGTTGGATGATCGTTTCATCCTTTGTGTTTGACCTGGAATTAGAAAGATAGCTTTACCTTTTGTATTCTCTAACTCTCTGCATTTGTAAAACTGATACAAAGATTGGACCAAAGAATCACTAATATAATTGAAAGCAGTTTGTGAAAGTATGGCATCGGGTAAATTCTAAATGCAAACGCTCATTTTAAAAATCCCATAATAAAGCTGAATTTTAGTGAAATTGTGCCACAAGGGATTTGCTTGTGCCTTGCTGTTGGTATCAATGTGGGAGGACACAGAAGGAATGGCAGCATCTGCTTGTTGTGTGTATGTTTTCCTTTGTTTCTTCTTTTATATACTGATTTCTGCTGGATATGACTCAAAGCAAGTTTAGGGAGTGTCATAGATGGTGTGTTCATGATTCCTGTTGCCTTGTTTCATTGATATAATCCACTTGTGTTTCCCAGAACATCTCGCTTTGCTTCATTCCCTGAATACTTGGTAGTACAGATAAAGAAGTTCACATTTGGTCTTGACTGGGTACCCAAAAAGTTTGGTAGGTATATTTGCATGCTCTTGCTTGAAATCTCAACCAGCTGTTCTAAAACTGTGGCATGTGGAAGGGCATGAGTGCGATTGGCTGGAGGAACTTTGTTCAGTCTGCAGAAACCAGCCTCATTTCACCCTTTCTATTATTGTTTTGTCTTCCTTTTTAAACCAAGTGTGTGTTGGGTACCGTTTTCCATTAATGTGTTTTTTGAATGACTGATTTACAAAACTGAAAGTAGGGTATTTTGCAACTCTTGGCCAATGCTCTCATCTTGCCCTGGCCCAGTGTGAGGGAGGCAAGCCTAGTTTAATGTGCAGGCTTAGTCTGATGTGCCTCCGTTACCACATTAGGTCCTAATGAAATGTGGGCTTCACGATAAGCCTGTTTATGTTTGAAAGAAAATGTCCTAGTAAGATAGTAATCCCAGCTCCACTGCTTGTCAGCTGTGTGACTTTGGGCAAGTCACTTAACTTCTCTGTGCCTCAGTTACCCCATCTGGAAAATGGGGATTAAGACTGTGAGCCCCCCATGGGACAACCTGATCACCTTGTATCCACCCCTGTGCTTAGAACAGTGCTTTGCACATAATAAGTGCTCAAGAAATTCAATCATTATTATTATTAGTAAAACTAGATGACATAGGTGGCCTAGATATGTCACACATGCTTCCTCATTTTCAAGTTAAGCCAGGAGTCTTTGTGTTAAATTGAAGGTCCATTTAAGAGGTTAGCAGTTGAGGCAATGTATAAGGAGGCATACTACCTCAAGAAGTGGAAACAGCTGGAGCTTTGATTTTCTAGGGTGTTCCCTTTGGGATGACAATTGAGCAGGTGTATGGATTTGTTCTGAATTGACTTGGAAACGTCTTTGAGAACTCTGAAGTGCTGCTGTTAGGAGCTCAGGAAGCTTAAGAAGGATTATGCCCCAAGCTCAAGAGAACCTGCCTGGCATCTCCACAAGTAAACTACATTTTCTCTGAACAAGTAGCTAGCTATACCTCTTTTGCAAGTGGGCCACCAGGTAGTTATACTACTTTGGAAGAAACCAAGGGTTGGGGACAAATCAAAGACTGAATACTTATATATGGTATTTGCCTTCACTTGAACTGAGGATGTAACTGTTGCTTGAAATCAGCAGTTATGTCCCTTATCTTAAATATAATTTTTAAGTATAGTACTTCTGGTTATTTATTTGTTAGAAATGTCAGAGTAATTACAATTTTAAACCAAATATTCTAAAATGTATGTTTCTTGAATGTCTGCAGTCCTTTTCAGTTTTTTTTAAGGCATATCTTTAGGGCTGATTTGTAAAATAGACTTGATAGTCATTCTGGAAATTGATTGCTACTATGGCATTCGACAGCTATCTGCAATGATATCGGAGCTAGTTAGGAAAATGGCAGATAACATTTCCAAATCCCAGCAATTAAGAGTTCATCATGAAACATCTTTCAAGTCCTGTTATTTATCCTTGAGAGAATCATGAAACGATAAAGCATCCTGATTTAGGAAGGGATTGAGTCTTACAAGGTGTCAAACCTTGCCTCTGTAATTAAATACTGCTTTCATATCTGTCCCAGAACGCCAGTCAGTACTGAAGGTGGAGGTTCAGGTAGCTGAACTGGGGAACCGAAATCCCTTCCCCACTGCTTCCTTGAGAAGCAGCTTAGCCCAGTGGGAAGAGCATGGATTTGGGAGTCAGAGCAACTGGGTTCTAATTCTGGCTCTGCCACTTGTCAGCTGTGCGACTTTGGGCAAGTCATATAAGTTCTCTGTGCCTCAGTTCCCTCATCTGCAAAATGGGGATTCAATACCTGATCTCCCTTCTCCTTAGACTGTGAGCCCCATGTGAGATCTGATTATTATAATAATAATTATTATTATTATTATGGTATTTGTTAAGCGCTTACTATGTGCAAAGCAATGTTCTAAGTGCTAGGGGGATACAAGGTGATCAGGTCGTCCCACATGGGGCTCACAGTCTTAATCCCCATTTTACAGATGAGGTAACTGAGGCACAGAGAAGTTAAGTGACTTGCCCTAAGTCACACAGCTGACACCCTCTAATAAACCAGCTACTGGGCCACGCTGGGGAAGCAGCACAGAGTAGTGGTTAGAGCCCAGACCTGGGGTCAGAAGGACCTAATCCCAGATCTGCCTTGTCTGCCATGTGACTTTAGGCAAGTAACTTCACTTCTCTGGGCCTCAGTTCCCTCATCTGGAAAATGGGGATTAAGACTGTGAGCCCCATGTGGGACAGGGACTGTAACCAACAGATTAAGTTGTATCTACCCCAGTGCTTGGCACTTAGAAAGCACTTAACAAGTGTCATAATTATTATTATTATTACTATTATTTTCTGAGCCTTAGTTCCCTCATTTGTAAAATGGAGATCAAGACTGAGCCCCCTGTGAGACATTATCTCATGTCTACTCCAGTGCTCGGCACATAGTAAGTGGTTAACAAATAGCACAATTATTATTAGTAGTAGATAGAAACGTTTAGTTTGATTAACTGTAAGCATGTTGAGCTAATGCTGTGTTTGTTAAGCCCCTCTCATGTCTTGCCGAATCGAATGGAGGCTCTTTTAGAGTGCTTGAATGAATGTCACCTTTTCTCCTCTTGCAGATGTGTCTATTGATATGCCGGATCTACTTGATATCAATCATCTCCGAGCAACGGGACTGCAGCCGGGAGAGGAGGAGCTTCCAGACATTGCCCCTCCTATTGTCATTCCCGATGACCCCAAAGGTATCTCCCTGTACCAGGAAGACTTTCCTTATGGCCCCACCTTCCTCTTCCAGAATAGCCAGTTCAAATCTAAGAGTGAAACAAAAAATTGGGAAAGATACTTTCTCCTATAAGTCGATGAGAGTAATTAAAGCAAAATTGAATCACATGGCACTACTGTACTTAAACCAGAATTTCATAATGTTGATTCAGTACAGTTCTGGGTGCCGCTGGGGGAGAGTGTGTGGATGGCTTAGAGTAAACCATCACTCTGTAGCAAAAACAATTCAAGTACGTATCCTAGTGGCACAAGGGTATGCCTTTCCCTAAATAACAAGGCACTGCAACTGCATTTTCATGGACAGTGTGTACAGAAGTTAAAAGACACTCCATGCCATGATTTAATAGGGTTTAAATAAGTTCATGAAGTGTTATTAAAAAATTAGGTATGTACGTTAAGGAGAGTTACTATCACACCATTATTTAGCATTTCATTGGTGTCACTGCTGGGTAAGAATAATGGACTGGAGAGGCAGCTGCTCTGATGCAATAAGATAAAGCAGCGTGGCTCAGTGGAAAGAGCCCGGGCTTGGGAGTCAGAGGTCATGGGTTCTAATCCCGGCTCCGCGGCTTGTCAGCTGTGTGACTTTGGGCAAGTCACTTAGCTTCTCTGTGCCTCGGTTACCTCATCTGTAAAATGGAGATTAAGACTGTGAGCCCCACATGGGACAACCTGATCACCTTGTAACCTCCCCAGAGCTTAGAACAGTGTTTTGCACATAGTAAGCGCTTAACAAATGCCATTATTATTATTATAATTATTTCTTGGGTTGATTTTTCCGGGGAGTGAAAATATTTAGTTCATTACTGATATTAACTGAGAATAATAATAATAATGGCATTTATTAAGCACTTACTATGTGCAAAGCACTGTTCTAAGCGCTGGGGAGGTTATGATTCCCTTGGTCTAACTACCCTGAATTTTGTTATTCTCACATAACGCCTGCCGCACCTTTATGAATTATTGCTGGAACAGTTTTTGTTAATGCTTGAAGTGAAGCGAACAATATAAAAGCTAGGGGGACTGGTGTCCAAATTGACCTTTTTTCTTTCACCAGTGTTTCTAAAGCATCTTTTGGTTTCATTTTCTGCCCTTTCTCTCCTCTCCCTCTCCTTAATTTCTAGATCGCTTGACGAACCATTTCATGGAGCGTATGTATCGCCTTTTTTTTTTTATACGTCTTGATATTTTGGTAGTTAAAAAAATTGTCTGTGATAGTTCAGTAACTCGGTAATCTCTCTGTAGCTATGTGCAAGCAGCTTTATTTTGTCTTTTTGTGAGTTTGTAGTAGCATTTCTTGTTTCCATGATTAGTTATCAACAAATCTAAACCAATGGTAGATAGCCATTTCAGCAACGTGAATAGAGATGGCTCCTTTCGGTAACTGCCAATTTTCAGAAATCGAAGGACTTTCCTAATTCATTTGAGTCCGAAACTTGATAGACACCTATGCAGATTAATCACATTTTTTGTAGTGTCCGCTAGACTGTAAGCTTGTTGTGGGCAGGGAAAGTGTCTGTTTATTGCTATATTGTACTCTCCCAAGCATTTAGTACAGTGCTCTGCACACAGTAAGCACTCCATAAATGCTATTGAATAAATATGATTGAATTTATTTTAGAAATTCATTTGAGAAAATTTGTTCAGCAAATAATTTCATCCTTTCTGTATTTGGGTGGGAAAGTTTCAGCTTATTAGAGGAGAAAAATACAGGACAAAAGTCTGGGTTCTCTCTTACTGCCTCACTTTCAGAAATAGGATCTGTTATTCATATTGGACCCAAACATTTTCAAGGTCATTACTTGGTGGTGTATTTAAGAAGAGCAATAACTATTTCAGTTGCTGGAGCTCTTGAAGTACCTTCCTTTTGTCTAGCATGGGTGCAGACATTGGTGTAATACAGTTAAAGGTCTCTTAGTGCCATAATCTGAAATGCTCTTCCAAAGTGCCTAATTTACTACCAAGGTGTGAACTTGGGCCCTGGGATACTCTTAATGATCAGTTTTTGATTATCTTGTTCCAAATCACCTCATAACCCCTCTCACTGTGATTAATTTTTACTGATGGGTGTTAAACAATTCAGCTAAATTGACTGTGCAATTTGACCTTGCACGATACCACCCTAGACCAAATACACTTATGTCTTTTAGCTTGGTAAATGATTTTATGATGTTTTTGAATTTACTAAAACCCAAAGAAAGACCGGAGTGTTTGATCTTCTGAGAAGCAGTGTGGCTCAATGGAAAGAGCCCGGGCTTTGGAGTCAGAGGTCATGGGTTCAAATTCTGCTCCTCTAATTGTCAGCTATGTGACTTTGGGCCTCAGTTCCCTCATCTGGAAAATGGGGATTAAGACTGTGAGCCCCCCGTAGGACAACCTGATCACCTTGTAACCTCCCCAGTGCTTAGAACAGTGCTTTGCACATAGTAAGTGCTTAATAAATGCCATCATTATTATCCTGACTCTTAGATTTTATCAGAAAGGCGTATAGTAACTCTTACAGCAGAAGAGATTGCATTCATCCATCCATTCATTCATTCAAGCGTTTTTATTGAGCACTTTATGCAGAGCACTATACCAAACGCTTGGGAAGTACAATTCAGCAACAGAGACAATCCCTGTCCACAACGGGCTCACAGTGTATTCTTCCTGCTCTTTTAATGTACTGGTGGCAGAATATCTTCAATGCTCAAGTACCTTACATGTCAAACCTAGGGCTTTGTTTCCTAAATTCTTCTGGGATTGGCATCTTCAAGTCTGATGGCATCCATAAAGGAGACAATTGATTGAGGCAACATGCAATTTGAAGCAATTACTCTCCACAAGCAGAGTAGACTCATCAGGACACATGGGTGTAGGAGGAACATTTGTTTCAGAGAGGATTCCAATTGTGTTACTGATCAGTGAGAGTTCAGCATGCTTTTCAGAAAAGAGAAAAATCATCCCACTAAATAATAACCTAGGTTTTTATTATAACTGAAAACTCGTCCAAGTTTCCATATCTTTCTTCAAAAACAAACGCAGTAAACAATCACATCCAACGTTTTGAGACTTTGTTTGCCCCGTGGCTAAATAATTTATATTTGGACAGCTCTGTTTAAGGATCCTTTCTAGTCTTCTATAAAAGTATGAATGCAGTCTCTTCACCTGCGGGGATGTTTCCCCCTCCAATTCCAAGCTCCTGCAGAAGTTGTAAGATGGTTTACCTTGCTGATCCAATCAGTCATATTTATGAGCACTTACTGTGTGCAGAGCACTGTACTAAATGCTTGGGAGAGTAGAATACAATAATATAACAGAATCGGTAGAATTTTCCCTGCCCAGATTGAGTTTACAGTCTAGAGGCAGGTAGCAGCATGTGAGTATTCAGAGACTACAGTTGCCGAAGAATGGTTGGATTTCTTTTTTGAGGTGATTTGTTGGTGGCGTGTTGGTAGACATTATAGTGGATGGATTTAATTCCTCATGCTACATCTAACAGCTCCAGACATCGACGAGTCTTCTGTAATGCAGCTGGCTGAGATGGGTTTCCCCCTGGAAGCATGTCGGAAGGCTGTATACTACACAGGAAACATGGGTGCTGAAGTGGCCTTCAACTGGATCATTGCTCATATGGAAGAACCCGGTATGTATGATTGGAAGACCTAGAAAAATATTAGAGCCCGTTGTGATCAGTTGCAGAGATATTGCATCCTAAAAGCATGCTGTCCTGAAATAACAGTTGTTTTCTTGGGGCAGAGAGACCTGTTCTAATGGACCTATTCTCTCTCACCCTTAAAAGCACTTGTTCCTTTCTCCGTCCACCCTTACATCCACGTTCAACTTCTCACTGTCTTCTGGCTCCTTTCCTCCTGCTATGAAACATACTCAAGTCTCCCTCAAACCTACGAAAATCTTCTCTGGATTTCACAACACCCTCTAGTTTCATTGTACTTAAGCTCTTCTCTTTTTGTTCCAAATTCCTTGAAAATTGTGTATACACCTTCTGCTCTCAACAACTCTCTCCTCATCCTTCTAAGGAGAAGGCTGCTCTCCTTATAGTGCTCTGCACACAGTAAGTGCTCAATAAATATTCCCTCCCTTTATTCTACTGAGTCCACTTCTAAGGAGGTGTCCCCAGGAAACTCCTTTTGGCAAAGTCTAATGGATCATGCTCCTAATCTTCATCTCTTGACTGCTTTTGACAACCTATCTTTAGCTTTATTGACATGACTCTCTCCTGGTTCTTTTCCTATCATCTTCTCTTCCCTCAAAGCAGTAGCTCCCCCCTGTCTTCATATCCCAGAATCCACCACTCTTCCTACTATTATAACCCTTTTAAAATTACTCCTCCTCAAAAAGGCCTTCCCTAACTAAGCTCTTTATTTCCCCTACCCCCCTTCCATCTAATTCAACTATGAACTTGACTGTGTACCCCTTAAGCATTGTGATACTCACCTCAGTCCCACAATACGTAGGGTATTCTTATAATCTTATAACATTCTATAATAATGATATTATTATATTAGGTTCTATAATATATATTCATATACGATATGAGAATATTGTCATACCGTACTTAGTAAAGTGCCCTGCACACAGTAAGCACTTAATAAATACGATTGAATGAATGTTTCCCCAATCCCTAATCTACTTTAATGCCTGTCTCCCCAAATAGACCCTATGGTCCCTGGGAGCAGGCATCATGTACCAGCTCTGTTGTATTGTACTTTCCCAAGTGCTTAGTATGGGGGTCTGCCCAAGGTAAGCACTCAATAATAAATTCCACTGATGGATGGATTGACTGATTGCTCTGCACACAATAAGCATTCCAGTACCATTGACTGAGTGATCTGTTGCTCATTCCTCCCCAACATTTTGGCCATTGCTCTGGTTCAAACTCTTGTTGCTTCCTGTCAAACCCTCTCCTCCCCTTTCCCACCTCTGTAAACAACACCACTATCCCTCCTGCATCACACGCCTGTACCTTGGCATTTCCTCAGCTCATCTTTCTGATTCAACCTGAACACCTTTCTCATTCAGCCCAAATATCTGTCACCAAATTCTGTCGATTTTAACTTCACAACATTGCTGAAATGCCCCCTTTTCTCTCCATCCATGGCGCTACTCCACTGATCCAAGCACTTAGCCCACGTTGCCTACTGAATTAACCTCTACAATGACTTCCCTGCCTCCTATCTCTACCCACTCTTGTCCTTACTTCACTCTGCTGCCTGTATCATTTTTCCATAAAAAAATTCAGTCCACATTTACGGCACTCAATCAGCTTCCCCCATCATAAGATGTTTATTAAGTGCTTACTATGTGCAAAGCACGGTTCTAAGCGCTGGGGAGGTTACAAGGTGATCAGGCTGTCCCAAGAGGGGGCTCACAGTCTTCATCCCCATTTTATCATCATCATCATCAATCGTATTTATTGAGCACTTACTATGTGCAGAGCACTGTACTAAGCGCTTGGGAAGTCCAAGTTGGCAACATATAGAGACAGTCCCTACCCAACAGTGGGCTCACAGTCTAGAAGGGGGAGACAGAGAACAAAACCAAACATACTAACAAAATAAAATAAATAGAATAGATATGTACAAGTAAAATAAATAAATAGAGTAATAAATATGCACAAACATATATACATACTAACAAAATAAAATAAATAGAATAGATAGGTACAAGTAAAATAAATAGAGTAATAAATATGCACAAACATATATACATATATACAGGTGCTGTGGGGAAGGGAAGGAGGTAAGATGGGGGTATTATTATTATTACAAAGGGCCCCATGCCCCCCTTACCTAGAACGGCGCTGGAAAACATCGAGTTGTGCATTCCCGTGTGCCTTCCCAGGTCAGTATTGGCAACCCCGGGATGCAGGGAGTTGGCGGTCACTCCTGTTCCTTCAAGTCGCCTAGCCTTTTACAGATGAGGTAACTGAGGCCCAGAGAAGTTAAGTGACTTGCCCAAAGTCACCCAGCTGACAATTGGCGGAGCTGGGATTTGAACCCATGAGCTCTGACTCCAAAGCCCGTGCTCTTTCCAGTGAGCCACGTTGCCAAGCTCACTCGCTTTGCTCCTCTACAACCCACTCACTGTACCTCGCTCTCATCTTTCTCAATGATGATCCTTGCCCACACCTTCTCTCTGGCCTAAAACTCCCTCCCCATTCCTAACTGTCACGAGCCCCCGGCTCATAGCAACCAGGACTTTCCTGGACTGGAGTAGCCTCAGTGACACTTATAGAGTCAAGCCACACCATCAACCGCCAAGGTTACCATGGCAAGTTTTTTTACTAAGTTTCTACCAACGTGCAGGAGAGTAACACAACATGCTCTCGTTCACTCACTCCACTCCACCAAGGGTCCAGTACCAGTGTGCTGGAGTCTGTTCTGCCAATCCCGCGGCCGAAGGTTGGGAGAAGATCCCGGCGACGCAGACTGCTGATGCCACAAGCGTCCTTCCCCCTGGCTTGCGATTCAAAGCACCCACCTTTTATCTGCCCTAGGGGTCATGGCAATGGCCCTATGTGGCTGTTGTTGATTGGTCCAGGCCCGTTACTGGGTACAGCAGGGAGAGAAGGCCACCCCTCCCTCCATGCCCCATGCCCCATAGGCCGACAACGACCTGCCCTGAAGTAGAGAACCTCAGTACTTTCGCAAATTCTTCTTCTTCATTCTTGTTCACGGGATCACAAACAGTCGCTATGGAGTGGAGTGGAGAATAGAAGGGGACCTAGAACTGAGCCTTGAATACAAGTACAAGTACCGACTTGTACTTCCCAAGCGCTTAGTACGGTGCTCTGCACACAGTAAGCGCTCAGTACATACGATTGAATGAATGAATGAATGAATAGTAAAACAGCTTGCTGCAGGCTCACCACAGTACCATCACAGATTATCACTCTCCCTGCCTTCAAGGTCTTATTAAAGTCACATCTCCTCCAACAGGCCTTACCCCACTAATCCCTCATTCCCCTTACTCGCTGTCCCTTCTACTTTATACCCACCCCACCCTCAGCCCCAAAGGACTTATGTGCATAATTCATAATTCATCTGACTGTTTGTATCCCCACCTGTTCATTCTGCTGCCTGGATTTTCTTTCTACAGAAACATTCTTGGCATGTCACTCCTCTCCTCAACGATATCCAGTGGCTGCCTGTCCACCTCTGTATCGAACAAAACCTCCTCACCATTGGCTTTAAAGCACTTCATCACCTCACCCCCTCCTACCTCACCTTGCTTCTCTCCTTCTACAACCCAGCCCGGACACCTCACTCCTCTGGCACTAACCTTCTCACTGTGCCTTAATCTCTCCTGTCTCGCCGCCGACCCCTGGCTCACGTCCTACCTTTGGCCTGGAACGCCCTCCCTCCTCAAACCTGCCGGATCATCATCATCAATCGTATTTATTGAGCGCTTACTGTGTGCAGAGCACTGTACTAAGCGCTTGGGAAGTACAAATTGGCAACATATAGAGACAGTCCCTACCCAACAGTGGGCTCACAGTCTAAAAATGATTACTCTCCCCTCCTTCAAAGCCTTACTGAAGGCACATCTCCTCCAGGAGCCTTCCCAGACAAAGCCCCACTTTTCCTCATCTCCCACTCCCTTCTGCATTGCTCTTACTTGCTCCTCCTGCTCCCTCCCCCCCAGGCACAGCACTTATGTATATATCTGTCATTTTATTTATTTATATCAATGTCTGTTTATTTGTACTGATGCCTGTCCTCCCCCCTCTAGACTATGATCTCTTTGTGGGCAGGGATTGTCTCTCATTCTTGCTATATTTTACTTTCCCAAGTGCTTAGTACAGTGCTCTGTACACAGCACACACTCAATAATAATAACGATAATAATGACAATGGCATTTATTAAGCACTTACTATGTGCAAAGCACTGTACTAAGCGCTGGAGAGGTTAGAAGGTGATCAGGTTGTCCCATGGTAGGGGGACTCACGGTCTTAATCCCCATTTTACAGATGCGGTAACTGAGTCCCAGAGAAGTGAAGTGACTTGCCCAAAGTCACACAGCTGACAAGTGGTGGAGCCGGGATTTGAACCCATGACCTCTGACTCCAAAGCCTGAGCTCTTTCCACGAATAGATTGTAATCTCCTTGTGGGCAGCGAAAGTGTCTTATCAACTCTGTTGTATTGAACTCTCCCAAGTGGTTAATAGAGTGCTCTGCAAAATAAATATCTTTGATTGATTGGTGGATTGATTTTTGGTTGGACTTTCATTCAGTCATATTTATTGAGTGCTTACTGAGTGCAGAGCACTGTACTAAGCGCTTGGAAAGAACAGTTCAGGAACAAAGAGAGACAATCCCTTCCCACAATGGACTCACAGTCTAGACGGGGAGAAACAGACATCAAAACAAGTAAACAGGCTTCAATAGCATCAATAGAATCAATCAATCAATCAATCGTATTTATTGAGTGCTTACTGTCTGCAGAGCAGTGTACTAAGCGCTTGGGAAGTACAAGTTGGCAACATATAGAGACAGTCCCTACCCAACAATGGGCTCACAGTCTAAAAGAAGTAAATTCAAGTAAAAAGGAAATAAGTAAAAAAAAAAGAAAAAAGAAGTAAATAGAATTATATATATATATTATATATATATATTGTAAATATATATAATATAATATATATATATATATATATATTGAGCGCTTAGTGTGTGCAGAGCAGTAAACTAAGTGCCTGGGAAGTACAAGTTGGCAACATATAGAGACGGTCCCTACGCAACAGTGGGCTCACAGTCTAGAAGGGGGAGACAGAGAACAAAACAAAACATATTAACAAAATAAAATAAATAGAATAGATATGTGCAAATAAAATAAATAAATAAATAGAGTAATACGTACAAACATATATACATATATACAGGTGCTGTGGGGAAGGGAAGGAGGTAAGGTGGGGGGGGTGGAGAGGGGGAGGAGGAGGAGGGGAAGGAGGGGGCTCAGTCTGGGAAGGCCTCCACCAGATACTCATGAACATTTTTATGGCTGTCCATCAGTTTCTCTTTTGACCTCTCTGCTGTCTTTTCCCACCATGCCACAGTTTGCATCTTCACTCCTCCCAAACAAACCTGCCAACTCTAGCGTCTCTGATACATTGCACAGTTCTTTCCCTTCGTATGGAATTCCCTCCTCTCTCAAATCTACCCCAAATACACCCCCAACTTTAAAAATTCACCTCCCAAAAAACATCCTGTGACTAAGCCATGCCTCTTTGACCGGGTAATTCCATCAGCTATCCTTAGAATGTTTGTGCATATATTGTTATATATTTGTTAATTCTTTTTTTTTTGCGTATTTGTGTGTCTATTTTTTCTTCTTTCCCTGTGTAGGTGTTGATAAGGCCCCTGAAATATTTAACACGTAGGGCAGGGAAGAACTTTAACAGGATAGAAAACCAGAGACTCAAGCCCTGTTTCTCTCTCTGACGCCCCAAATATGGCACAGTTTTATTTGCCTGACCTGTAATTTTGAGTTTATGTTCATCTGCCCTAGATTTTGCTGAACCATTGGTGTCGTCTGGTTTGGGAGGAGGCACCTCTGTTGGGGCAGCCAGCTTTGATGCAATTGGACTGGATAATCAACCTCCTGAGGAAATTGTAGCCATCATCATGTCCATGGGTTTCCAGAGAAACCAGGCGATTCGGGCGTTAAGGGCAACTGTGAGTGTTTTGGGCTATTCACTGGTTTTCCTGGCTCTGCCATTTTCCTGCTGTGTGATGTTAGGCAAACCACTTAACTTCTCTGTGCCTATTACCTCATCTGTAAAATGGGGATTAAGACTGTGAGCCCCATGTGTGACAACCTGATTCTGCTGTGTGACCTTAGGCAAGCCACTTAACTTCTCTGTGCCTGTTACCTCATTTGTAAAATGGGAATTAAGACTGTGAGCCCCACGTGGGACAACCTGATTACCTTGTATCTACCCCAGTGCTTAGAACAGTGCTTGGCACATAGTATGCGCTTGACAAATACCATTATTATTATTATATCAGGTAAAAATTCCAAGTGCAGTACTTTGCCTTGTGATTCTGAGCCACTTGTTTAAATTTGTCCACACATCAGTGTTTTTCCAGCTGGGAGTGATCCCAGTGAAATGGAGTAAGAGCATATTGACTCCAGAAATGCTCTGAAAATAAGAGACTTTAGGGTAGCCAGGAAGGATCGTCTTCCAGGATAAGTATCTGAAATGTCTCAGGGAGAGAAAGGATATTATTATTAACCAAAATTTATTTATTATATCCATAATTTTCGATCATATCTGTAATTTATTTATCCACATTTTTTATCATCTGTAATTTATTTATTCATTTATATTAATGTCTGTTTCCCTCTCTAGGCTGTAAGCTCATTGTGGGCAGGGAATATGTTTACCAACTCTGTTATATATTGTACTCTCCCAAGTGCTTAATACAGTGCTCTGCGCACAGTGAATACAATTGATTAATTGATTGATTGATTGATTGATTGAAGAGAGAATGCTGCTGACCATTTCTGTTTCTCTTTGCCTATCATCTTCCCTATCATTTTTTCTGGGATACTTCCTTGTGTTGATCCAGGGTGCACAACTGGAAAACCAGTGAACACTCCCATTTTAATCAATCAGTGACATTTTGGGGACATTTTCCATGTGCAGAGAGCTTTACTAAGTGCTTGGGAAAGTATGATATGACAGAATTGGTAGACATATGTTTTCAGTCCATTTGAAATATCCTTTCCTGATATTTTGGGATGTAGAAGGAGAGAGAGAGAGGCGATGGTGAAGGAAGATTGTGTTTAAAGTGTGATTTTTTTTGCTTGATCAATCAATCAATCAATCATATTTATTGAGCGCTTACTGTGTGCAGAGCACTGTACTAAGCGCTTGGGAAGTACAAGTTGGCAACATATAGAGACAGTCCCTACCCAACAGTGGGAGTTGAGGTACTGATTCCTGACTTTTTAGGATGGGGATCTTACTTCATTTGTTGGGATTTAGTTCCCTATGGTGGAACTTGAAAAGTTTAGGTATTGTGTTTGTTTGAATTAATTCAATTAGATTAGAAACATCCTGAGCAGGGAAGAGTTCCTTCTCTAGTTTGAAGACTTGGGATCTTTGTTTCTAGCGAAAGCCATTGAAAAATAATATTTAAAATGAATTAGGCAGGTTGATTTATCATGCCACAGAGACCAAAAGGTCTTGCAAAAAAAATATTGACTGGAGAATTTGAAATGTGAAAAGGAAAAAAGGAAAAGACAGAGAAAAAGAAAAAGGTGAAAAATAAAGGGAAAAATGAGATTTGGTTCATGTGTTAGATCTCACCCAATGCAAATTTCTTCAGAGAAGCAGCATGGCTCAGTGGAAAGAGCCCGGGCTTTGGAGTCAGAGGTCGTGGGTTCAAATCCCTGCTCCACCACATGTCTGCTGTGTGACCTTGAGCGAGTCACTTAACTTCTCGGAGCCTCAGTTACCTCATCTGTAAAATGGGGATGATGACTGTGAGCCCCATGTGGGACAACCTGATCACCTTGTTTCCCCCCAGTCCTTAGAACAGTGCTTTGCACATAGTAAGCATTCATTCATTCATTCAATCGTATTTATTGAGCGCTTACTTTGTGCAGAGCACTGTACTAAGCTCTTGGGAAGTACAAGTTGGCAACATGTAGAGACGGTCCCTACCCAACAGTGGGCTCACAGTCTAGAAGGGGGAGACAGAGAGCAAAACAAAAGCACTTAACAAATGCCATTATTATTATTATTTTGACAAGAAACCTATCTAAAAATTTACCTCACATTTCCAAGCTACCCTAACCTCTCCTCCCCAACTCCCTCTTCTCCTTCCAAATTTAGGGACCGTCTCTATATGTTGCCGATTTGTACTTCACAAGTGCTTAGTACAGTGCTCTGCACACAGTAAGTGCTCAATGAATATGACTGACTGACTGACTGAAAGAATGAAATGGCAAGCCATCCTTCTTGTGCAAGCTAAATCTCCCAAAGATTCAAACAACTCATACAACAACTCAGAGGGTATCATCAGATAACACGCTGGAAGCAGCGTGACTCAGTGGAAAGAGCACGGGCTTTGGAGTCAGAGGTCATGGGTTCATTCATTCATTCAGTAGTATTTATTGAGCGCTTACTGTGTGCAGAGCACTGTACTAAGCACTTGGGAAGTGCAAGTTGGCAACATAGGGATGTGGCTCCGCTGCTTGTCAGCTGTGTGACTTTGGACAAGTCACTTAACTTCTCTGGGCCTCAGTTACCTCATCTGTAAAATGGGGATAAAGTCTGAGCCCCACGTGGGACAACGTGATCACTTTGTAACCTCCCCAGCGCTTAGAACAGTGGTTTGCACATAGTAAGCACTTAATAAATGCCATTATTATTATTATCATTATTATTATAACTTAAGGCTTTGGGGAACTTCTAGGTCTCTGGATAGATTCACTACTGCATTACCAGAATCTCTGTGGCAAATGACTCTTAGCTCATTTGCAAACTCAGAGTCACCATAAATCTTTTCTCTCTTATCCAATTTCCCTCTTCCCCACCACCCTTCCAAACGATCAACTCAAATCCTTCTTGATCTCAAAATTCATCCCAATCAGTATCCAGCCCAGGAAGCAATTATGGCAAGAAATATTTGTCACGGAGCTGCGGATCACGCTGTGGTGAATCCAGCCTGAAACCTTGGACAGGAGACTGAAGACTTCCTGAACACACATTTTCATTCACAAAATCAATCAATCAATCATATTTATTGAGCGCTTACTGTGTGCAGAGCACTGTACTAAGCACTTGGGAAGTACAAGCAGTGTGTTGCTTGAATGTGCTTTCTGCATAGGAGCCCAACCCTCCTTTCCCTGTCCACTGCATACCCTGACATTAAATGCTGGTGTAATTGAAGGCCCAAGTGCCGTATAGGATGCATATTGTTAACGTATCATTGTTGTTTGTTATTAGAATAACAACTTGGAGAGGGCCCTTGATTGGATCTTTGGCCATCCTGACTCTGAAGAGGAGAACGAATTTGCTACAAACCTGATGGATTTGGAGAACCATGCCAATGCCAACATTGTCACAGAGACTAACCCGGAAGGTCCTAGAGTCAAAGATGGAGCAGGAAGTAAGTCTTCTCCTCCCGAAAGGCTCTTGCAGTCGTTATTACCATCATTAATTGAAATTTGTTAAGAGCTTTCTATGTATCAAGCACTGTTCTAAGTGCTGGTGGAGATAGAAGTTAACCACGTAGAACACAGTCCCTGTCCCACATGGGGTTCACAGTCTTAAATAGGAGGGAGGACATGTAGCTTAATCCCCACTTTACAAATGGGAATAAATCTTTTTAGACTGTGAGCCCACTGTTGGGTAGGGACTTTCTCTATATGTTGCCAACTTGTACTTCCCAAGCGCTTAGTACAGTGCTCTGCACAAAGTAAGCGCTCAATAAATATGATTGATTGATTGATTGATAAATGAGATGCCCAAGGTCACAAAACAAAGCAGTTAGCAGGGCTGGGATGAGAACTCAGGTCCTCTGACTTCCAAGCCCATACTGTTTCCACGAGGCCTATAAGCTTATCATGGGCTGGGAAGTTGTCTGATAATTGTGATTTATAGCTCTCTCCCAAACGCTTAGTAAAATCTTCTACATTTAGTAAACGCTCAGTAAATACCATTGATCGATTGACAGGCCATGTTGCTTCTGCTTAACCCTCTTGTTCAATAAATTAAAATAACTAAATAACTGGAAAATAATTCACTGGGGGGTTGACAGGAAAGTAATTCTGCCGTTAGCAATAAATATCCTCCACCAGAATGTATTTTTGTCCCAGCGTTCTAGAAGAGAAAAAAAAAATCTTTCTCTTTGTAAAATGTAACTGAATGAGACTGGTATAACCTACTACAGTATGTAGTAATAATAATAATAACTATGGTATTTGTAAAGTGCATACTAT
Source organism: Tachyglossus aculeatus (assembly GCF_015852505.1). Taxonomy (NCBI): domain Eukaryota; kingdom Metazoa; phylum Chordata; class Mammalia; order Monotremata; family Tachyglossidae; genus Tachyglossus; species Tachyglossus aculeatus. The sequence continues at coordinate 52,741,731 of NC_052066.1, read as the reverse complement.
ATGCCAAGCACTGGTAGTAGTTGTAGTAATAGGAATAGTATTTATTAATACTAGTGTACATAGCACTCAGACATATTCACTGAGAGCATATTGTGTGCAGAGCATTCATTCATTCAATCATATTTTTTGAGCGCTAACTGTGTGCAGAGCACTATACTAAGCGCTTGGGAAGTACAAGTTGGCAACATATAGAGATGGTCCCTACCCAACAGCGGCCTCACAGTCTAGAAAGGGGAGACAGACAACAAAACAAAATATATTAATACAAAATAAAATAAATAGCAAATATGTACAAGTAAAATAGAGTAATAAATCTGTACAAACATATATACAGGTGCTGTGGGGAGGGGAAGGAGGTAAGGCGGGGGGATGGGGAGGGGGAGGAAGGGGAGGGGAGAGGAAGGAGGGGGCTCAGTCTAGGAAGGCCTCCTGGAGGAGGTGAGCTCTCAGTAGGGCTTTGAAGGGAGGAAGAGACCTAGCTTGGCTGATGTGCAGAGGGAGGGCATTCCAGGGCAGGGGAGGACGTAGGCTGGGGGTCGACGGTGGGACAGGCGAGAACGAGGCCCAGTGAGGAAGTTAGCTGCAGAGGAGCGGAGGGTGCGGGCTGGGCTATAGAAGAAGAGAAGGGAGGTGAGGTTGGAGAGGGCGAGGTGATGGACAGCCTTGAAGCCAAGAGTGAGGAGTTTTTGTCTGATGCATAGGTTGATTGGTAGCCACTGGAGATTTTTGAGGAGCGGAGTGACATGCCCAGAGCGTTTCTGCACAAAGATAATCTGGGCAGCGGCGTGAAGTATAGACTGAAGTGGGGAGAGACAAGAGGATGGGAGATCGGAGAGGAGGCTGATGCAGTAATCCAGTTGGGATAGGATGAGAGATTGAACAAGGAGGGTAGCGGCTTGGATGGAGAGGAAAGGGCGGATCTTGGTGATGTTGCGGAGGTGAGACTGGCAGGTTTTGGTGACGGATTGGAAGTGAGGGGTGAACAAGAGAGTGGAGTCGAGGATGACACCAAGGTTGCGGGCTTGTGAGACGGGAAGGATGGTAGTGCCTTCAACAGTGATGGGAAAGTCAAGGAGAGGGCAGGGTTTGGGAGGGAAGATAAGGAGTTCAGTCTTGGACATGTTGAGTTTTAGATGGCGGGCAGACATCCAGATGGAGATGTCCTGAAGTCAGGTGGAGATACGAGCCTGGAGGGAGGGAGAGAGAGCAGGGGCAGAGATGTAGATTTAGGTGTCATCAGCATAGAGATGATAGTTGAAGCTGTGGGAGCAAATGAGTTCACCAAGGGAGTGAGTGTAGATAGAGAACAGAAGGTGGACCAAGAACTGACCCTTGAGGAACCCTTACAGTAAGGGGATGGGAGGGGGAGGAGGAGCCTGCAAAAGAGACTGAGAAAGAATGACCGGAGAGATAAGCGGAGAACCAGGAGAGGACGGAGTTTGTGAAGCCAAGGTTGAAGAGAAGGGGGTGGTCCACAGTGTCGAAGGCAGCTGAGAGGTTGAGGAGGATTAGGACAGAGTAAGAGCCGTTGGATTTGGCAAGCAGGAGGTCATTGGTGACCTTTGAGAGGGCAGTTTCGGTGGAATGTAGGGGATGGAAGCCAGATTGAAGGGGGTCGAGGAGAGAGTTGGCATTGAGCATTATACTAAGCTCTTGGGAGAGTGCAATATAACAATATAACAGAGCTGGTAGACACATTTCCTGCCCACTGTACTTAGTTTAGGGGAACAAAATACACAGTAGAGTTAGACCTACCTCTCATAGAGAGTTAGAAAACAACATGAAGGTTTCCAAATACCTACATATGGCCTTAGTAGTTTAGCGGTTGTAGTAGTAATAGTAGTAGTAGTGGTGTTTATTGAGTACCACTAGGGTGATGCCCTGTACTCCGCACTTCGGGTTGCACAAAACAGTTTACTGTAAAGTTTTAGGATCAGTAATTCATTTCACTGGATCCATGACCTTTAGGGCATTGCATGCAGCTGTACACCGATGAGCCCATTAGAGGCCTGGAAGACTTTATGGTTCTCTGAAAGTCCATTAAGCTTTTACGGGGTACTTCCCAATGGAAAATCTTTTTTCAATTCATTTTCTGTTATTTTCTTCCCTGGGTGGACTGGCTTAGCTCAAGGAGAAAGTCAAGTTATGCAAACCACAAGATGGGGCTATGCTCAAACCGCTAAAACGTGGAGCGTAGAGAAAGGCAAGGTAGAATCCGGGATTCCTTTATCATAGTCAGGACTGTGTTGTGTTTGTAGTACGTCATGAGCTAAATTCAGAAAAGCTACTTCCAGGTGGTTTTAATAGTTGTAAGTGCTTAGTACAGTGCCCTGCACACAGTAAATCAATCAATCAGTCAATCAATCGTATTTATTGAGCGCTTACTGTGTGCAGAGCACTGTACTAAGTGCTTGGGAAGTACAAGTTGACAACATATAGAGACAGTCCCTACCCAACAGTGGGCTCACAGTCTAGAAGGGGGAGACAGAATAAAACCAAACATACTAACAAAATAAAATAAATAGAATAGATATGCACAAGTAAAATAAATAGAGTAATAAATATGTACAAACATATATACATATATATATACAGGTGCTGTGGGGAAGGGAAGGAGATAAGATTGGGGGGGATGGAGAGAGGGACGAGGGGGAGAGATGGAATTTATTAGATACTGTCCCAAATGGATTGAAGAGTTGAGCCAACTTCAAAAGCAACTTTGCTCCTAAGGAAGGAGTAACTTCCACTCTGCAAGGACGTGGAACACAAGTCTGGGAGTTAGATGGTCATAATAATAATAATAATAATGATGGCATTTATTAAGCACTTACTATGTGCAAAGCACTGTTCTAAGCGCTGGGGAGTTTACAAGGTGATCAGGTTGTCCCACGTGGGGCTCACTGTCTTAATCCCCATTTTACAGATGAGGGAACTGAGGCCCAGAGAAGTGAAGTGACTTGCCCAAAGTCACAAAGCTGACGAGTGGCAGAGCCGGGATTTGAACCCACAACCTCTGACTCCAAAGCCCGGGTTCTTTCCACTGAGCCACACTGCTTCATAATAATGGCATTTATTAAGCGCTTACTATGTGCAGAGCACTGTTCTAAGCGCTGGGGAGGTTACAAGGTGATCAGGTTGTCCCGCTGGGGGCTCACTGTACTAAGCGACTGGGAGAGTTGGTAGACCTGTCCCCTGCCCACAGTGAGCTTACAGTCCAGAAGGGGTGATTTTATAGGCCACATGCTTTATTTCCAAGAAAAGGGGACGGACAGGAAAGTAAGGGGAGGAGAAGGAAGGAGTGAAGTGACCTCAAATTCCAGCGTATTTCAGTGCGGTTAATGAGATTATTTTAAAACAGGCCTTTACTACAATTAATGTTAAAAGGGTCCCAAAAGCCTAAGGGCGGTTTTGACCTTCCTGAGTCTGATTCAAGGATTGTTCTTGTGGAAAGTCCTACCAAAGGCTCTGGGGCTTTGCTTCATCTGAATTGCTTCAAAGCCTTATTGAAGGCCCATCTCCTCCAAGAGGCCTTCCCTGACTAAGCCCTCACTTCCTCTTCACCCACTCCCTTCTGCGTGGCTCCTGAAATTGGATTTCCACCCCTCCCTCAGCCCCACGGCACTTACGTCCATATCTGTAATTTATTTATATTCATGTCTGTCTCCCCTTCTGGACTGCAAACACGTTATGGGCAGTTTCTGCCAACTCTGTTATTCTATGGGTTCTAATCCCTGTTCTGCCACTTATCTGCTGTGAGACCTTGGTTGCGTCACTTCAATCAATCAATCAATCGTATTTATTGAGCGCTTACTGTGTGCAGAGCACTGTACTAAGCGCTTGGGAAGTACAAGTTGGCAACATATAGAGACAGTCCCTACCCAAGAATGGGCTCACAGTCTAGAAGGGGGAGACAGAGAACAAAACCAAACATACTAAAAAAATAAAATAAATAGAATAGATATGTACAAGTAAAATAAATAAATAAATAGAGTAATAAATATGTACAAACATATATACAGGTGCTGTGGGGAAGGGAAGGAGGTAAGACGGGGGGCATGGAGAGGGGGACGAGGGGGAGAGGAAGGAGGAAGAGGAAGGAGAAGGACTTCACTTCTCTGGGCCTCAGTTACCTCATCTGTAAAATGGGGATCAAGACTGTGAGCCCCATATGGGACAGGGACTGTGTCCAGCCCAATTTGCTTGTACCTACCCCAGCGCTTAATACAGTGCCTGGCACATAGTAAGCAATTAGCAAATACCACAGTAATTATTATTATTATTCCTGTTGTTATTATTACCCTACATAGACATCCCTTTAAAATGGGTTCTGGAAAGGGTCATGGGTACTGGTGTGTGATAAGGTTTTCAAACATGATCAATAAGAAGCAGCATGGCTCAGTGAAAGAGCCCGGGCTTTGGAGTCAGAGGTCATCGGTTCAAATCCCGGGTCCGCCAGTTGTCAGCTGTGTGACTTTGGGCAAGTCACTTCACTTCTCTGTGCCTCAGTTACCTCATCTGAAAAATGGGGATTAAGACTGTAAGCCCCCCGTGGGACAACCTGATCCCACTGTAACCTCCCCAGTGCATAGAACAGTGCTTTGCACATAGTAAGTGCTTATTAAATGCCATTATTATTATTGTTATTGTATTTACAAATGAAGTGGGAAATCGAGCCTTCACCCATCTGGGCTTGGGCCTTTAGACATTTTTTTCTGCTTTTGTGAACTCTTTAGTGACAGTTTTGTTTTTAAAAGGAATCTTTGATTACTGAAATAATCGAAGGTAAGTAGGCTGTCATCAAATCTGTTCTGCATTCACGGCATATCAGTGCAACTAGGAATGATTTGACAAGAGAAACCAAGATTCATTTACGTTAATGTGGGAATTCCCAGGCGGCACAGCACCGATAGGGAAATTAGTAAAGTGGGAAAGGGCCAAGGGAAGGCGATTTGGAACAGACCCAAGACGGACACTCAACAGATTCTGGGTAGAGAAATTGAAAAGAACACCCTGGCATCATCTGGGCTAATTATATAGACTCAAATTACTATTTTTTTTTTTTTTGGTAACCCCAGCTTTACCTTCTATGGTTAAAGCGTCCTGAATTTCTCTTTGGGAGCAGGTACAGTGCAGATTTTGAGGGACAGAATGCCCATATTAGATTGAGATTCCCTAATTTTCCTCTGCAGGGCTGGTGGTAATAATAATACTAATAATAATGTTGGTATTTGTTAAGCGCTTACTATGTGCCAAGCACTGTTCTAAGCACTGTGTGGGGGGGATAAAAGGTAATCAAGGTTGTCCCACATGGGGCTCACAGTCTTCATCCCCATTTTCCAGATGAGGGAACTGAGGCACAGAGAAGTGAAGTGACTTGCCCAAAGTCACACAGCTGACAAGTGGCAGAGCCGGGATTAGAACCCATAACCTCTGAGTCCCAAGCCTGGGTTCTTTCCACCGAGCCACGCTGCTTCTCTGATTTCTAGGGTGTAGTCCTCGGGAGGAAGCCCCCTCTGCTTTTTCTCCCCTCTAAGGTCCATGCGCTAACTGTCACCTGTGCATGTGAGCAGCACAAGTGAACTTTTCCTTAATAATAGTAATGATGGTATTTGTTAAGTGCTTACTATGTGCCAAGCACTGTTCTAAGCGCTGGGGGGGGATACAAGGTGATCAGGTTGTCCCACGTGGGGCTCACAGTCTTAATCTCCATTTTACAGATGAAGCCACAGAGAAGTTAAGTGACCTGACCAAAGCCACACAGCTGACAAGAGAAGCAGCGTGGCTCAGTGGAAAGAGCACGGACTTTGGAGTCAGAGGTCATGGGTTCAAATCCCAGCTCCGGCAATTGTCAGCCGTGTGACTTTGGGCAAGTCACTTAACATCTCTGTGCCTCAGTTACCTCATCTGTAAAATGGGGATTAAGATTGAGCCTCACGTGGGACAACCTGATCACCTTGTAACCTCCCCAGCATTTAGAACAGTGCTTTGCACATAGTAAGTGCTTAATAAATACCATCATTATTATATGGCGAAGCAGCATGGCTCAGTGGAAAGAGCACGGGCTTGGGAGTCAGAGGTCATGGGTTCAAATCCCGGCTCCGCCAATTGTCAGCTGTGTGACTTTGGGCAAGTCACTATACTGCTCTGTGCCTCAGTTCCCTCATCTGTAAAATGGGATGAAGACTGTGAGCCCCCCGTGGGACAACCTGATCACCTTGTATCCTCCCTAGTGCTTAGAACAGTGCTTCGCACATAGTAAACGCTTAATAAATGCCATCATCATCATCATCCAGTAGCGGAGCCGGGATTAGAACCCATGACTTCTGACTCCTAAGCCCGTGGTCTTTCCACTGAGCCACGCTGCTTCTCTAATGCCCACATGACAGAATGCCCACATTAGGTTGAGATTCCCTAATTTTCCTCTTCAGGGCACAGAACTGGCTGGCGGTAGTCCTCGGGAGGAAGCCCCCTCTGCTTTTTCTCCCCTCTAAGGTCCAGCACAAGTGAACTTTCCCTTGGAGCGCAGAAGTTCTCCTGGGATAAATCAGGGAGAAGACAGAATGTACCTATAGAATGTAAACTCCTCCTGTAGACTGTAAACTCTCTGTGGGCAGGGGTCAAGTCTACTAACTTCCTTAAGTGCTAATGTTGTGCACATAGTAAGCACTCAATAAATATCAGAAACTGATGGACAGGACAGGAAGCTAACAACGAGCGACTTCTTCTTAGCATTCACCAGCCCAGCTCTTTACAGGTAGGAAAGAGCTCATTTGGACCTCCCAAGTACTTAGTACAGTACGACTGCTGCTACAAGCTTTCCATATTTTTATCTTTCCTCACTCCCTTTCCACTCCTCGTTGCCAAATAGACTTCCCTTACCACAGATATTGGCCACAGAAACACACATTTCCGTGAAGACCTCGAAATGCCCTCTCTCATCTACGCGACTACGACGCAGATAACGTGGAATCAAGGTTTCTGAGTGATGGTCCAGACACAAACCCAGCCACTTCGGAGGATTGGGTGGGATTTCTATCTCTTCCATCTGCAACTCAGTAGAAGGGAATGTAGTGAGAGAATTAAACTCGTGATTTCTTGGGTATCGTGTCTATTAAGGATGACTTTCTTGGGAAAATTGTTGGGTATTTATTCATTGCTTCCAAATATTTTGATTTCTGTTCTTCTCTCTGCTATTCTCTCTGCCAGGTGGTCCTGAATAATACACTGTGTGCTTTGATAAACATTGCTAATTTTAATGCTAGTACAACATTTTTCTTGCTGTGGAAACATTGCCTTTTAATTAATTTGTTTTTATGGCTTGTGTGTTTTACATAAATGGGAGAAATGCACCCTGGCCTGCGTTAATGTTCAGTACCAGTTTTAGTCAGGTTGTCTTGGGTGCTTATTTGCAGATAGGTCAGTTATATTGCTCTGACACTTGAGCAGTTGTGGGATCTAGAGTGCTTATTAAACTTCCCTTTGGGTTCCTGAAAAGTCCAGTTTTCTGATTAGAAAGATGATGTGGGGTGAGATGAGATTCGCACAAGTGACTGCTTTATGTTGCTTCATTATGGGTCCTGTGCTTTCATTTAAATTACAGGAGGGAGGCAGTGTGGTCTAGTGGAAAGGACATTGAACTAGATGACAGAGAAACCTGAATTTTAGTCCCAGCTCCCCCAGATTATTCATTCATTCATTCAGTTGTATTTATTGAGCACTTATTGTGCGCAGAACACTGTACTAAGCACTTGGGAAGTACAAGTTGGCAACATATATAGATTATCTGACCATAGGCAAGTTACTTCTTTTCAGTTCCGTATCCACATTTGTAGAATGAGAAAAATGAATTCCTTTTTTACCTTTACTCAGAAACATAAAGAGAAAATGAATGAGAAGATTCTGTTGAAGCCCTGTGATATCCTTGGAAGAAAATTGTTGAATTTTGCGTGTGGGTGTGTGTTTGTGTGTGTATATATATTTGTGTGTGTGGTGGACAGAGCACAGGCCGCGGAGTCAGAAGGTCATGGGTTCTAATTCTGCCTCTGCCACGTGTCTGCTGTATGACTTTGGGCAAGTCGCTTCACCTCTCTGGGCCTCAGTTACCTCAGCTGTAAAATGGGGTTTAATGGGGTTTACATTTGTAAAATGTATAAATACACACGATATGTATGAAGATATATGTTTGCATATATTATATGTATAAAGATTCATTTATTCATTCATTCAATCGTATTTATTGAACACTTACTGTGTGCAGAGCACTGTACTAAGCGCTTGGGAAGTACAAGTTTGCAGCATATAGAGACGGTCCCTACCCAACAGCGGGCTCACAGTCTAGAAGATGATAATTGATGTAATCCAAAAAAAGTTTCTGCATTTAATTTTAGTTTGATCTCAGTTTGATACGTTTTTGGGAGTGGGCTTCTCTGAAATTGAACTGTAAATTGAATTTGATTGCTTATGTCCTTTATATTTTTTTATTCCTCTACAGAGAGGTAAATGCTCTCCATCTCCTGAAAGCTAATTGGACTGAAACCTAGTATAATTTAAGTAGTTCAATTTATTTTCAGGTTGCACAGGTGCACTTTAGTCATCTGAATTTGCTACTCTGATACTGATATCTACTGTTTCTTTTATAGGATATGAATTACTTGGGTTTATCAGTCACATGGGAACATCCACCATGAGCGGCCATTATGTTTGCCACATCAAAAAGGAAGGACGGTAAGTGACCTTGGAGAGGAAGCAAAGATTAGTTGCAGAATGCATGGGCAGATGCTGGGTAAGCAGACCGTGGGCTCCTCCTCTTCCTCCCACCCCCTAACTGTGGTGGTCCTTCAAGGTTAAGTTCTCAGTCCCCTTCTATTATCCATCTACACTCATTCACTCCCATTCATTCATTCATTCATTCATTCATTCATTCAATCGTATTTATTGAGCGCTTACTGTGTGCAGAGCACTGTACTAAGCGCTTGGGAAGTACAAGTTGGCAACATCTAGAGACGGTCCCTACCCAACAGCGGGCTCACAGTCTAGAAGGGGGAGACAGACAACAAAACAAAACATATTAACAAAATAAAATAAATAGAACAAATATGTACAAATAAAATAGAGTAATAAATACATACATACATATATACAGGTGCTGTGAGGAGAGGAAGGAGGTAAGGTGGGGGGAGGGGGAGGTGGGAGAGGAAGGAGGGGGCTCAGTGTGGGAAGGCCTCCTGGAGGAGGTGAGCTCTCAGTAGGGCTTGGAAGGGAGGAAGAGAGCTAGCTTGGCGGATGGGCGGAGGGCGGGAATTCCAGGCCAGGGGGATGACGTGGGCCGGGGGTCGTCATCGGGACAGGCGAGAATGAGGTATGGTGAGGAGATTAGCGGCAGAGGAGCGGAGGGTGCGGGCTGGGCTGGAGAAGGAGAGAAGGGAGGTGAGGTAGGAGGGGGCGAGGTGATGGACAGCCTTGAAGTCCAGGGTGAGGAGTTTCTGCCTGATGCGTAGGTTGATTGGTAGCCACTGGAGATTTTGGAGGAGGGGAGTAACATGCCCAGACCGTTTCTGCACAAAGACGATCTGAGCAGTGGCGTGAAATATGGATTGAAGTGGGGAGAGACAGGAGGATGGGAGATCGGAGAGGAGGCTGATGCAGTAATCCAGTTGGAATAGGATGAGAGATTGAATGAGCAGGGTAGTGGTTTGGGTAGAGAGGAAAGGGTGGATCTTGGTGATGTTGTGGAGGTGAAACTGGCAGGTTTTGGTGACAGATTGGATGTGAGGGGTGAACGAGAGAGTGGAGTCGAGGGTGACACTAAGGTTGCGGGCTTGTGAGACGGGAAGGATGGTAGTGCCGTCAACAGTGATGGGAAAGTCAGGGAGAGGGCAGGGTTTGGGAGGGAAGATACGGAGTTCAGTCTTGGACACATAAGAAGCTCCCATGGCTTCAACTACCATCTCTATGCGGATGATACCTAAATCTACATCTCCTCCCTCTCTCCAGGCTCACTTCTCCTTCTGCCTTCAAGACATCTCTACTTGGATATCCTCCCCTCTCCTCAAACTTAACATGTCTCTGTCCTCTCCCAGACTTTCCATCATGGTGGATAGCACCACTGTCCTTCCCGTCTTACAAGCCCGTAACCTTGGCGTTATCCTTGACTCTGTCCTCTCATTCAACCCACATATCCAATTCGTCACCAAATCCTCATCCCTGTGGATGGCACCACTGTCCTTCCCATTTTACCAGCCTGTAACCTTGGCGTTATCCATGACTCTATTCTCTCATTCAACCCACATACCCAATTCGTCACCAAATCCTGTCGGTCTCACCTTGACAACATTGCTAAAATCTACCCTTTCCTCTTCATCCAAACTGCTATGACGTTAGTACAATCATTCATCCTATCCCACCTAGATTACTGCATCAGCCTCCTTTCTGACCTTCCACTATCCTCCCTCTCCCCACTCCAGTCCCTACTTCCCTCCGCTGCCCGGATTACCTTTCTACAGAAACATTCATGGCATGTCACCTGCCTTCAAAAATCTCCAGTGGTTGCCTATCCACCTTCGTGTCAAACAAAAACTCCTCACCATTGGCTTTAAAGCGCTTCATCACCTCATCCCCTCGTACCTCACCTTGCTTCTCTCCTTCTACAACCCAGCCCGCACACTTCGCTCCTCTGGTTCTAACCTTCTCACTGTGCCTCATTCTCGCCTGTCTCGCCGCCAACCCCTGGCCCACATCCTACCCCTGGCCTGGATCTCCCTGTCTCCTCAAATCTGCCCGACAATTACCCTCCCCAACTTCAAAGCCTTACTGAAGGCACATCTCTTCCAGGAGACCTTCCCAGACTAAGCCCCACTTTTCCTCATCTCCCTGCTTGGCCCTGACTTGCCCCCTTTGCTTTTCCCCTTCCCCCTCGCCCCAAAGCACTTACATATATATCTGTAATTTTATTTATTTATATTGATGTTTATCTCCCCCACCTCTAGACTGTGAGCTTGTTGTGGGCAGGGATTGTCTCTCTTTATTGCTGTAACCTTGTTACAGGTCACCTTGTAACCTCCCCAGCACTTAGAACAGTGCTTTGCACGTAGTAAGTGCTTAATAAATGCCATTATTATTGCTGTATTGCTCTTTCCCAAGTGCTTAGTACAGTACTCTGCACAGAAAAAATACAATTGAAGGAATGAATGAATTATTAGCAACCTACAGAGATACCTTTTTCTTTCAATGTTGCGAGATAAATTTGTAATCAGTATTTAAAAAATGTTTGTATACTGCCATGCTCCTATCTGGCTGTGCAGATATGGCTTTGCAAAGCTCTCCATTGCCTCGCCCCCTCCTACCTCACCTCCCTTCTCTCCTTCTCCAGCCCAGCCTGCCCACTCTGCTCCTCTGCCACTAACCTCCTCACTGGGCCTCCTTCTCGCCTGTCCCGCTGTTGACCCCTGACCGACGTCCTACCTCTGGCCTGGAATGCCATCCCTACTTACATACAGAAGTTATGTTGCCAACTTGTACTTCCCAAGCGCTTAGTACAGTGCTCTGCACACAGTAAGCGCTCAGTAAATACGATTGAATACAGAAAACTAGTTCTCTTTCCCCCTTCAAAGCCCTACTGAGAGCCCACCTCCAGGAGGCCTTCCCAGACTGAGCCTCCCTTTTTCTCTGCTCCTCCTCCCCTCCCCATCACCCCTACTCCCTCCCTCTGATCTACCCCCCTTCCCTGCCCCACAGCACTTGTGTATATTTGTACATATTTATTATTCTATTTTATTAATGATGTGAATATATCTATAATTCTGTTTATCTATTGATGCCTACTTGTTTTGTTTTGTTGTCTGTCTCCCTCTTCTAGACTGTGAGCCCATTGTTGGGTAGGGATTGTCTCTATCTGTGGCCAAATTACACTTTCCAAGTGCTTAGTACAGTGATCTGCACACAGTAAGCGCTCAATCAATACGATTGAATGAGTGAATGAAAAGGTTTAGTTCCAGGATGAAGGAGTCTTCTGTTGGGAATTATTATTATTATTATTATTACATTTGTTAATCACTTACTATGTGTCAAGCACTGTTCTAATCACTAGGATAGCTACCAATTAATCAGGTTGGACATAGTCCCTGCCCCACGTGGGGCTCACAGTCCAAGTAAGGAGATAGAACTGCTGTTGAATTCCCATTCTACAATTGAGGAAACTGAGGTACAGAGTAATTAAGTGACTTGCCCAGGGTCACACAGCAGGTAATTGGCAGTCAGGATTAGAACACAAGTCCTCTTACTCCCGGGCCCATGCTTTTTCCACTAAGCCACACTGCTTCCCTTGGTTTAGATACTCGTGTACCAAAAATATGTGCAGAGGAATTTATTAAAGTGCTAGTGGTTTGCATAGGGCTAGTTTCAATCCCGCCCCTAGCCAGCCTAGCTGACTATATTTGTGTGTAACAATTATTAGTCTTCCGACAAGTTTTCACGATGTGTATATATTTGATATCTAATGAAATATTCTTTCTTTTCTTTTTCTCTTTCAGGTGGGTCATCTACAATGACCATAAAGTCTGTGCCTCTGAAAGACCCCCCAAAGACCTGGGCTACATGTATTTCTACCACAGGATATCAAGCTAGGCCTTATTCACGCTACCTGGCTCATAGAAGCCATATACCTTTTTTTAGCTGCCAAAAAGAGAGTATTAAGTTAGACTACTTAAACGCAAAGGAATACGTGGGGTATTTATCGTTTATTTAAAAAGCACGGTTATTGCTGCTTCTGGAGGTGTTAATGAGGAAATTTCTATTGTGCGATGATATGATGTAGAATGTAGATGGTTTCTCTTGGTGAATGTTCAGAGATAAACCCTTACAGCACTCAGATTATTTTGGGGGGATTCTTTCCACCCAACACACTGAAAGCACAAATGCCACCACGGTTTCTGCCTGGTACCCAAGTGGGATGTCTAAAGACATCTGGAGAAAGTACCTTGCAGAAGTACTTTTGTCACTTATAGTCCTCCCAGATTATGAAAGGAAGATCTGACTTCAGCATTGTATAGAAAAGGAGTACTTTAACGTGGGCCAGATTTCTTTTCCATCATCACAAATTGTTAATTCTGGTGTATCTATGTATGGGAATTTTTCCCCAAGATATTTTCACACTCTAAAGCAGGCTAAATTTTAAATGAATTTTATTCTGCATGCTTGGCTTTGAGGGTGGGTCTGTGGTCTCTGTGTGTGTGTGTGGGTGTGTTGAGAGAGATGTGAGTGTGTGTATACTTGACACTCCATTCAAAATCCCATAATAGACTTCCATTTTTCACACTGTACTGATTAATATCAGGAGCGGCCGAAAGAACCAAACCTGCTTTTTAAAGTAACCATACCTCAGGTACAGTAAAGATGACTTTCCCACTTAGAGTTATTGAGTGTCAAGGAGGCTGAAGGGGGATACCGTTCTTTAACTGATGTGAAAAATTCACTGGGCAAGTGACACTCCAGCCAACATGCGCTCCAAGGAACAAAGTGCTTGAGTAGAGCCTATTGATTTGCTTTCCAGAAGGTGGAGTGAATCATTTGAAGTTCTTCTGAAAGTCAAGGATAAATTATATTGGGCAAGTTGCTGATCTAATAACATTCTTTTCCTATACCAATATACCAGTTAACGGGGTTCTGAGAGTTTAATTCATCTGTTTCCTTTCCCAGTTGCTCTTGGGGAGGGAGATTCCCTCATTTGGCTTTGTCTATATTCTCATTCCTACTGGTCCTCCCTCTGTTCCCTGCAAAACTGGGAACTTCAAGGCAACTCTGTGTCCCGAAGAAGCTCCTGAAGGGCTATGCACATAGTGAGCGCTTAACAAATGCCATTATTTTTACTGAAAAGAAAATCAGCTGATTCACTTTTGCCTTTCAATATTTGTCAGAAACCGAGATCAGGTCACCTTTGGGGCTCATAAATATAATCCTATAAATAGAACCCTACCTGTAACATTTTATATAATTTCCTCATGGCTTCTCCCAAATGTCGGTCTAATTTTGAGCTGACTGCAACCCAGCAATCTCTGGGGTGATATTTCTTAAAAAAGAACGCTTTTCAGAGTTCAGTGAGAGGTGTTGGATGTGGGGACAGTGGAATCTTCTTCCACTTAATGCTTGGGAGTCCAATAACAAGACGTGTTGAATAAGCAGCCTGGCTTAGTGGAAAGAGGCTGGGCTTGGGATTCAGAGGTCGTGGGTTCTAATCTCAACTCTGCCACTTATCAGCTGTGTGACTTTGGGCAAGTTACTTAACTTCTCTGTGCCTCATCTGTATAGTTGCAAACCCAGCGTATGTATTTTGAAAGAGAATTTTGTAAAAGGAATTTGCATAATTAACAGTATAAGAATCTGTATTTGAGGTAGGGGCTAACATTTAAATGTACTGAGGTAAAAGAAGAACACCTAAGAGGCCTCTTCTTTGCTTCATAAAAAGGGCTATTTTTAAAGAGGAGAAGTTTCCCACATACCACTCTTTATTTCAAATTAAGTAAAACCCCTGGTGAAGTATTGATAATTTTTCTCTTTTTCTTTCCTTAATATGTGATCACTGTTAAATGGGCAGCGTGGAAGCTCTCACAAGAATTAATCAGGCATGAACTGTTAAAACTAATGGATGTACATAGATTTCTCTACAACTGGAAAGTGGATTTAGTGTGCAAGAAAAAATTACTTGTTACCCAATCTTCAGTGAGAAGCAGTACCATGTTAATGGAAGAAATGGACATCCAAAGATGTATTTTTGTTATCTCAGTATGTGGGATCTCAGTGGAAGTATTGGTGGATCTCTGGAAAAATAGAATTTTTCAAATCTTGAGCAGCTCACCTGCTTTGGATCCTCTCCTAGGCAATCAGCACCAACAATTTGGTTGTCATCCCCAAAGGTATATTTGATTTGTGCATTTGACACTTTGAAGAGAAGCAGCATGGCCTAGTGGAAGGAGCATGGGCTTGGGTTCTAATCCCGGCTCTGCCGCTGGCCTGCTGTGTGACCTTGGCCAAGTCATTCCACTTCTCTGGGCCTCAGTTTCCTGATGTGTAAAATGGGGATTCAATACCTGTCCTCTCTGCTAGTTAGTCTGTACACCCAATGTGGGAAAGGGACTTGTGTCCGACCTGATTATCTTATATCTACCCTAGAATTTCATGCGGTGCTTGACTCATATTAAGCATTTTAAAAATACCATTATCCTTATGATGATAATGATGATGATGATGAATGAATTGGTTAGGGATAGAGCTTCTATTAATGCTTTAAACTCCAATTTTACTTATTCTAATGGAGGTTCTTGAACATCAAAAAGTGGGGCTGGACAGCAGTAAGTAGCTAAGATAATTTATATATGGTGAAGGGGTGCAAATTTCATGAGGCAAATTTTGACCGAGCCACCTACCTCAACTAGATGTGGAATTCAACACTTTAATAGGATTCGTTAAGCACTGTTCTAAGCACTGGGGTACATAAGCTCTTAGTACAGTTCTCTGCACACAGTAAGTGCTCAATAAATACGATTGAATAAATGAATACAAGCTAATCTATTTTATTTGGTTTACACGTTTTGTTGTCTGCCTCCCCCTTCTAGACTGTGAGCCCGCTGTTGGGTAGGGACTGTTTCTATATGTTGCCAACTTGTACTTCCCAAGCACTTAGTACAGTGCTCTGCACATAGTAAGCGCTCAATAAATACGATTGAATGAATGAATGAATAATCGGGTTGGACACAGTCCTCATCCTATATGGGGCTCACAGTCTTAATCCCCACTCCACAGATGAGTTAACTGAGGCACAGAGAAGTTAAGTGACTTGCCCAAGGTCACACAGCATTCATTTTGTTCGATCGTATTTACTGAGCGCTTACTGTATGCAGAGCGCTGTACTTAGCTCTTGAAAAGTACAATTCGGCCACAGATAGAGACAATCCCTACCCAACAACGGGCTCACAGTCTAGAAGCGGGGAGGCAGACAACAAAACAAAACAAGTAGAGAGGCATCAAAAGCATCAAAATAAACAGAATTATAGATCTAGACACATCATCAATAAAATAAATAAAAAGTGGCAGCGCTGGAACTAGGACCTAGAATTCCCAGGCCTGGGCTTTATCCATCAGGCCCCACTGCTTCTCATCATTTCCCAGCCCATACCCTGTCACTTCTAATGCAATTTTTTTCCTCCTTCTTTCTGTGTTCCCCCTTTCCTCTTCTTCCCTTTCCCCTTTTCCCTCTGGAATCCTATGAAGTGGTCAGAGGCAGAAGGCCATCCTGCTTGGGCCTCTGGAAAAGGAAGCTTTGTGTCCATTCAAGGTGGCAAATATTAAAATGGGTTCCTGGTGCAAGGAAAGGGCTGGGGTGGGCCCATCCTCACAGGCTTTCAGGTGGAGAAGCAGCGGGGCTCGATGGAAAAGAGACCGGGCTTTGGAGTCTGAGGTCATGGGTTCAAATCCCGGCTCTGCCAATTGTCAGCTGTGTGAGTTTGGGCAAGTCACTTCACTTCTCTGGGCCTCAGTTACCTCATCTGAAAATGGGGATTAAGACTGGGAGCCCCCTGTGGAACAACTGATCACCTTGTAACCTCCCCAGCGCTTAGAACAGTGCTTTGCACATAGTAAGCGCTTAACAAATGCCATTATTATTCTCTGGGCCACAGTTACCTCATCTGTAAAATGGGGATTAAGACTGGGACAACCTAATCGCCTTGTAACCTCCCCAGTGCTTAGAACAGTGCTTTGTACATAGTAAGCGCTTAATAAATGCCATTATTATTATTATTATTATTATTATTATTACCCTGACCCCTGAGTGCCCATTTTCTTCTGACTCCACCTGTGCTGTGTTCTCCCAATCCCCACAGCATAGCCAAGACTCCAGTCAGCTCCAAACAGGAGCTACTGTGGAAGTGAGAGCAACGTGGAACTGGAGGTGCTTTATGATTGTGGTGAGCTACACTTGATTAAAGAGTAGCGCTTCCACCATGGAGGCTATGAAAAGTTAAGGCCCGTTGAGCCCCTAAAGGCTTTTTGTGGAACCCCAGAATCCCCCTAGGTGACTAACATCTCTCTACAGAACACTCATAGTGTGAGTGCTGCTGTGTGACCTTAGGCAAGTCACTTCACTTCTCTGTGCCTCAGTTTCCTCAACTGTAAAATGGGGATTCAGTACCTGCTTTACCACCTGCTTAGACTGTGAGCCCCATGTGGGACAGGGACTGTGTCCTCTAGACCGCAAACTCAGTGTGGGCAGGGAATGTGACTGTTAAATATTGTTATATTGTACTCTCCCAAGCGCTTAGTAGAGTGCTCTGCGCACAGTAAGCACTCAATAAATGCATTGACTATTTTGTATTTACCCCAGTGCTAAGAACACTGCTTGACACATTGTAAGCACTTAACGAATATGGTTATTATTGTTATTATTATTATTATTACATGTAAATCCCCAATGAAAAAGGTGACCGCCTAGCTCAGGCACGATGAATTGCTAAATTTAGTTATTTCTGGCATCTTCCAAGTGCTGTGTAGTGTAATTTCCATCTCCACTGCTCATTTACAACAACCATCCAACCTCCCACCCTTGTTGTTTCCATCCCTGTGACAATCATCTTTCAGGTCCACTGAACCTGAGGCACATTTAAGCCTCATGCTCTGGATATTCCCATCTTTCTGTGTTTCATCAGCCACTAGACAGCTTTTTTCAATTCCTATCTCATTGGGTTTTACTGTTGGAGCCTGGAGGAGTTGCATTTTGTTTTCCACCTTTTTAATGTGTTTACTTGTGGCACAGTTAGTATTTCTGGAGAGTCCTTGCCTGATATGAGAAGGTATATGTGAATATCTATTGCTGCAACTCTGTTACATTAAAAGATATTCTCACATCTTGGGGATCCTTTGTGGTTTGTCTTTCCTCTTCCGAACTGACTCTCGGCTGTGCGTCCCACACGTGGCCTGTCTGTGTACGTGTAAAGATTTAGCCCCAAATTGGTTAGATTCAAAGGTTACGAAGTGAGCTGATTTTGAAGCAACAACTATCCTCTTCCTGAGTCCGGGTTATATTTTCTTTAGCATCTCATGGGTTGGCAGCTATCTTCAGCAGCTGTTGCCTTTCTGTTAGCAATGAGGTATTAAGGTGTTGGCAGAATGCAAACATTTACCTAATGAGGGCCCAGGCTTTCAGCATGTCATAGACTTTCCTGTTAGGTAACAGCTGGCAAAGCACTTAAGGAAAGCACAATTAAACCTTTGTGTTCATCACAGACCTAGATTTCCTGGGGTCCACCTTCACTCTGGCAGAAATAAAACTGTCAGCTGCTACCTCAAGAGGTTTGTGTTTAACCAGGTTTCTCTTCCTAGCAGCCTGGCAGCATTTCCATTGTGAAACACAATCTCTGGGCTTCACAATGCCACTTCTTAAAATACATCCTCAGCCTGACACACGGAATTTTTAAAAATAAAATAATGAAAAAAAAAAAAGACTGGCAGAACTCCAGTAAAAATCCGTAACTTGGTTTTCTTCATTTAGGGGGAGGAGGAGAGAAGAGTCAGGGAATCGGGAGAGAACTGTTCATTTGCTTTTCGTTTTTTTTTTTAAGAAAATATAAAAGAGACAGGTACTGTCCTTAGGTGCTCTCCATGATATTTCCAGTAGCAGAAATTGGGGCTAGAGCTTTGGGATTTCCCTGTATGTCTGTGATCCACTTTCTTATACTAGAGTTCTAGCTCTCTGTGGGCAGGGAGTGAATCTACCAATGCTGTTATATTTTACTCTCCCAAGCTTAGTACAGTGCTCTGCACAAAGTGAGCACTCAGTACTTATGATTGATTGGTTATAATGGGGTGTCCTGTAGGTTTCAAATTGAATGGAGGTGAATGAATCAATGAAGTCTAGGTGCATTTGTTCCCTTAACAGTTGTTCTACCCAATAAAGTCTTTACCTTCTTTTACACAATGGTAGTCTATGAAGTCATTTTCTTGATTGCTTTAATAATGATGGCATTTGTTAAGCGCTTACTATGTGCCGAGCACTGTTCTAAGCACCGGGGGAGATATGAGGTAATTAGGTTGTCCCACGTGGGGCTCGCAGTTTTCAGCCCCATTTTACAGATGAGGGAATTGAGGCACAGAGAAGTCAAATGACTTGCCCAAAGTCACATGGCTGGTCAGTAGTGGAGGCGGAATTAGAACCCATGACCTCTGACTCCCAAGCCCAGGCAAATCTTTAACTTCTCTATGCCTCAGTTTCCTCATCTGCAAAATGGGGATTCAATATCAGTTTTCCCTCCTACTTAGGCTGCTGGCCCCGTATGTCTTGTATCTACGGTGCCCGGGACTTAGTGCTTAAGCAGCATGACCTAGTGGATAAAGCACAGGCTTGGGAGTCGGGAGGTCATGGGTTCTAATTCTGACTCTGCCACTTGTCTGCTGTGCCACCTTGGGCAAGTCACTTCACTTCTCTGGGCCTCAGCTCCCTCATCCGTAAAATGGGGATTAAGAATGTGAGCCCTATGTGAGACAGGGACTGTGTCCAACCCAAGTATCTTGTATCTACCCCAGTGCTTAGAACAGTGCCTGGCACATAGTAGTGCTTACTACTATGAAGGAAAGGAAAGGAAAAAGTCCTTCAAATACCATAATAATATTTATTATTAACATATTCTATTATTATTATTACTGAAATCACAACCATCCCAGTAAGCACCAAGAGTTATTAGCGTAGATTCTCTTTTTTATGGCTTTCTAGTTAACATAATGTAGGTAGGATGAAAGTGAATTTTTTTTCTGCTTTTAGCAATGGAGTAGCTGAATTTTCATATCAGGATGTCCTACTGCAAATCTTTAGGGGAGTGGACTGCAGCAGCATGGCATAGTGGATATTCACAGGTCTGAAAGTTGGAAAATCAATCAATCGTATTTATTCATTCAATCATATTTATTGAGCGCTTACTGTGTGCAGAGCACTGTGCTAAGCACTTGGGAAGTACAAGTTGGCAATATATAGAGACGGTCCCTACCCAACAGTGGGCTCACAGTCTAGAAGTCATGGGTTCTAATCCCAGCTCTGCCACTTGTCTGCTGTGTGACCCTGGGCAAGTCACCTCACTTCTCTGTGCCTGAATTACCTCATCTGTACAATGGGGATTGAGACTGTAAGGGACAGGGACTGTGTCAAATCTTTTTAAACTTGTATCTGTCCCTGTGCTTAGTACAGTGCCTGGCACAGAGTAAATGCTTAACAAATACCACAATTATTATATTTTCTTGCTTCATTCCCTCCGCCTGGGTTAAGGAAATTAATCAATCAATCAATGATGTTTGATCTGTTTGTAGTAAAAGAAAGCTCTTACAGTTTTTGCTACCCCACAAATCAGCAGCACAGACTGGTAAAAAATCAGGAGCTGGTGAACTAAATATTGATTTTTAAATACTGTCTTACTAGCTAACTTTTCTTTGGTTTTAGGAAGGGACAACCTGAATAGCCTCCCTGGTGTTTTTTTTTTTTTTCTTTAATAGTCCCTAGGTTCTTAAATTCAAAAAATCCTTTCTCTAAGTTTTAAATAAAAAGAAGACCATAGAACTGAAACACATTTTAATTCCTTTATTCTAAAAGTCACGAAATTGAGTTTCAAGTTAGATGGGCTTGAATGGGCTGGGGTTTTTTTTCTAATGGCTCTAGTAATTTAATCTTTTTAAAAAATTCAACAAAATAAGAGAAGAATGTGTTGATAATTCACTTAAAACCTAAAAACGCAACTCTAATACCTAGATAATTTAGGTAATTCCACCCTGGATGGATTGAAATGAAAAAGTCCTTTAAAAATCCAGTATTACAGGTCTATTTCACTTTAAGCAGCTGTGCTCTAAAATCCCATACCAGAAGATCTCTGAAAGGTATTTGAAGCCACAGACAAACTTTATTTTAAGACACGCTTAAAAATCACACAAATATAAATACAATTTAATATTATGGAAAAAATTAACAGGAAGGCATGCTTCCAATATAGTACAAAAATACTACGGTAACATTAGTGCTTTGCAAATCAAATACCAAATTAATCACTTATATGACCAGATCATTTTATGGAAGTCATTTTATTTTAAAGAGCAGTGCAAGAAGATATTAAGTTGAAGCATCAGTACATTATAGATTTGTGCTATTATACACAATTAATATTGCTCTAAGTATATAGATGCAATATTGTCTATTATGAGTCTATTCTTTCACGCTCCTCCCCCCCCCCCCAATATTCACTAAATTTACCTAAGAATTAGATCACTTAAGTTGGGTTGATATTAACTTTAAAAACTGAATGTAAACATTTAGATGCTTTCTCTTCTTCGCTTACCTACGCTGGCTTAAAAATGAAGCCAAAAACTGGCGCCAGATGGAATTTCAAACAGTATTGAGCATGTGGAAGAAGCAGCACGATGTCTTTCAAAACTATATAATTTTAAGATTAGTCTAGATAGGCAATATTCGTAGATATACAAAATATATAGAAATATTGTTTTTTCTAAATGTTCAATAAATGTGTAGTTTTGGTAGTAAAAAGTTTCCTAAACTGGACAATATTTCAATAAATGTAAACAAACTCTGGCACTAGGGAAAGAAGGGAAAGGTTAAAAGGAGAAGAGAGAAAATAAAATAAGCAGACAATCATTTGGGGCTCCGAAAGTGAGTTGTTTAATTACTGCTGCTTAGGATATTGTACTACATCCATATATTTTCTTATGTAGGGCCATTATTTGTAAGACCTCTGCAGAAACTGTTAATATCATATTAGCATCCTTAATAGCTATTTGAATGTGCAAGCCACCTACCCACTTATCTCCCTTCTCCCCCACTATTCTTTGTTTTCCATTCTACCCTCAAGATAATCTCCAAGAGAAACATTTTTTTGTTTTGTTTTTAAGACTCAGAAGAGACTCACTCTGCCAGGTATATTTTTGTTTTGGGGATCTCTGGTGTTTTACTCAGTTATTTTACTGGTACATATTTATTCTATTTATTTTATTTTGTTAATATGTTTTGTTTTGATGTCTGTCTCCCACTTCTAGACGGTGAGCCCGCTGTTGGGTAGGGACTGTATATGTTGCAAACTTGTACTTCCCAAGCACTTAGTACAGTGTTCTGCACACAGTAAGCACTCAATAAATACAATTGAATGAATGAATGAAAATTCAGATTTCTGTAGCTGCTCCATACAACTAGCAGTATGGTTCAGTGTCATATGACAAAAAGCCAAAGTGGATGTATTCTCTTCAGGAGATGGTCCCAGGGAAAGCTAGTTTTTAAAAAACAACAACAAAAAAACCCACACAAAAAAAATGGAGCTTGGTCTTGGGCCTAGGATGGAAGGAGAGTAACGGCTTGTAATAACAGTGGCCTCAGAGTTTGGAGATTGGGGGGTTGCCAGTTGCAAAGGTAAGGCAAGCATGTAAAAACTCTCCATCCTCCTTTACCTTTCCTAAGCCTAGGTATTTCTTCTCCTACAGTGGAGCAACCGCTATGTGTTTTCCCCCTTTCCCCGTCGGCTGAGGTTCTACCTTCAGATTAAAACAATCCCTTGTCCTGAGCAAGTGGGTCTAAGGTAGGCTGTCTCTTTCCAAAGCGTATGCTCTTGATTTACTGTTTCTCAATTCACGGTTTTCAAAGGTATTTTTCTAAAGGAAAAGCACATTAAAGTGGCAATCTCTCACCCACTTATTCATTTTGCACATTATAAAACCTGTTGAATGCACTCAGTACAGGCATAGAAAATTTATCTCCAAGTGTCCATTTTTTTCTCTTTGATTCTGCATTCAAGTTATAATTTGGAGCAACCTCACGTCCGTAGTGGGATCCCAGAGTGGCTGAAACCGGCATTTTCAGTGCTCTTTGTGTGAGTATGTGGAGATCATTTGGTGCTGGTTTATACATGAAGTCATTTAATGTGCAGTGAGAATGCATAATTGAAGGGGGAAAGGTAAATTACAGTTCAGCCCCATCACATCTCAATACTTGAGAAGCGTAATGAGAAGCAGTGTGGCCCAGTGGAAAGAGCCCGGGCTTGGGAGCCAGAGGTCATGGGCTCAAATCCCCGCTCCGCCACTTGTCAGCTGTGTGACTTTGGGCAAGTTACTTCACTTCTCTGGGCCTCAGTTCCCTCATCTGTAAAATGGGGCTGAAGACTGTGAGCCCCATGTGGGACAACCTTGTATCTACCCCAGTGCTTAGAACAGTGCTTGGCGCATAGTAAGCGCTTAACAAATACCAAGATTATTATTATTATTACTTTTACTGAATAAAGGGTGAGAGTCAAAATTTGAAGAGATTATGATCTTGTTGCAGTGACCTTCCACTCAGCAGTTTCTGAAGAAAGAAGCAACATCATCATTCACGTTATTAATTCCTAAATGGAAGTAAGAATGACACCATGTCCTGTATGAGGGGTTCAGTATTCACTGCTGAATTTCTTTCAAAATACTGATACCTTCACTTTTTCGGCTTGTTTGGTTTTACATTGTGCAGGACACCCTGAGCAGACACTGTCAGCAGCGTTTGACCTCCAAGGACGAACACTTTCCCCGGTGCCTAGAGTAATATCCAAGTTTTTTGGATATTCAAACGACCTATTTGAATTTTTGCCTTTGAAAGTGTTCAGAGTGATAGCGGAATTCCATTTTGGGTTGGTGATGAGTCTTTTGTAGCCATCTTTTATAGCCTGCGAACACCTGAAATTCTGTATGAGTTTGTCCTGTCAGCAACATTGTATAAACCAGACGATTGGTTATTATCAAGTCCAGTGGGACACATTGTTATTAAACCATACCAAGGATATTGCATTAAATTTACAACACAAAGTCCATGTAAATAACTCCTAATCACCGCATTTAGGAGTGTGGAAAATGCAAGGAAGATCGAGCTAATTCTAAGACTTAGACATGCATTCTGTAAATTTACATTCAGTGGTTACCTTGCATGCTTTGGTTAATATTAGAATAGTTTGGTGTGCAAATACTAATGCATGCAATATTTTTGTACCTGAGGTTATATGTTTTTCTTAAAAAAAACCACCCTTTACAAACCTTATGTCACAGTCCATCTATGAACACCCTTTAAAAATATATATATATTTATTAGTTCAAAACAGTTTCATTTTAGCTGGAGCTATAAATTCTTTAATGACAGAGAAATTATGACAAATGGGGGTTTTGCACTCTATCAAAAGGTGAAATCAGGAGGGATCTAAGAGAGGCCAGCTCAGCCCACTGAGCCTGAGCTCAGAATTCAGCACAAGCTCAGAATTCAGCACTACCATGTTCTCCCTAGGATTCTGTAATAACAATGACAATCCCCTGCATTTCTTTAGTGTGTCCTTTGTAAGGATAAAAGAGTCTTGAAAATGCTGGGAAGTAAAGAAGGTATATGGCCAACCAAAGCCACTTAGGATGCAGCTTGCCCCTTTGTGTCCACCTTAGGTGGCAATGAAAGACAAATGGGAGAAGGGCGGGAACTGGCACATGATTGACAGAGTAAAATGATTGCTTCCTCCCTTTCCAAATTCATTCAGTCATATTTATTGAGTGCTTACTGTGGACAGAGCACTCTACTAATTGCTTGGGAGAGTACAATACAACAATAAACAGACACATTCCCCACCCAAAACTTGTTACTGGAAGCCCCAAATACAGGTGGGTTTGGGAAATGAATAATTCTTGTCCCCCACATTATGACCAGTCAACCTACATAGAATCAATCAATCAATGGTATTTATTGAGCACTAACTGTGGGCAGATCACTGTGCTAAGCGCTTGGGAGAATATAATACAACAGAGTTGGTAGACACATTCCCTGCCCACAATGAGCTTATAGTACCACTCTGATGAGCCTTGGCCAAGATGCTTCTGGGAATGGACATCTCACTAGGTATGGCCATCTAAAATAAGTTCGAATGATGAACTGATGACATTTCGGCATGGTTCACACCTTTCCCTTCAATCTGGCCCATCATCTACCCTTGATAGCAGAACCCGGCTCCAAGTGAAGGTAAAGTATGGTCTGTGATCTGCTCTGCACAATGAGGGGGGTGAAAAAAAAGATTACCCATCGCCCCCCCAAAATAGCCAGTTTCCGCTAATCCCTTCTCTTCATCGCCACCGATTATTGTTACTACAGTGAACTATGGGCTGTAGAACAGTTGGAGCCAGCTAATGCATGTGTTACTAAATAATTGTAATCCACATTCCTGGAGGATTCAGCACCTTGTAATATGGGAACAACTGAATGTCCCACAAGCACTATAGCAATGCCTTCAAATAATAGCCCTTGTGTTTGTTGTTCCCCATTTATGCTTAGAATACAAGGACTAAGTGCCAAATAAGGTGCCCTGCCATCTTTCCAGAATGACAACAGACCCAGCTATTGGAGGGGAGGGAAGAAAGGACTTGCTGGGTTCTTTAAGGAAAAAAGGAAATAAAATGATAACGTACTCATCTACAGCAGATTAGGAGCGGAGACATTTTCTGCCTAAAAAAGAAAGGTTTCCATATAAAAATTAAGCCTACCTTAAAGTTCTTATTTATTTTTGGTAATGCTTTAAATTCTGTAAACACTATATTTGAAAGTACTCCTCCACAAGGGTGACAATTTGGGGCAAAATAACAGGCACGGTGCTCTAAAGCCTTATCCCCAGTATTGAATTCTATGGACATTAGGCACATATAAGAGATCGAGGATAAATTGCTATCAGGTAACCAACTGGTGGAAATAGATCATTGAACTGCAATCAAAGGTTTATGAAATATCTTCACTGCTTTGGAGTCTTGTAGCCTGGTGCAAAAGAAATTTACTAGACTGCAGAAATGCTCTACTGCAAAAGCCAAAATGAAAATATATCAACACTCCGTCTTTGGCCTGCCCTACATAGGTACTGGTTCCAGGCACGTGGCTCTCTGCAAGGCTGAGTAAACATTGTAATAAGACTTTCGATTATGTTTCAAGTCACGGAATTTGATGTCTGCTCTAGCAACTGGAAAAGAGATGTTTAAACCTACAACGTTTTAAGTTCCGGTGACAGGGGCTTAAACTGCAAGGGAGAGTGGGGATAGGTTTGACAGGAGAAATAATTTTCTGACCTTGAAGGCTGTTAAACTCTGGAAAGATCTATTATAAACTTTGCAATGATCTACTAGAAGTGCAGGAATGAGCTATTAAGTCAAGTTATGGTATTTCCTCCTCTGAACGGCTCTATCCGGCCCTCTCAAGAGACACGAGAAGGTGCTAAACCTCTTGAGTCACTTCCAGTCTTACTTTACTTTGCTTTTATGAATAGAGGGAAAGATTCGAGTCACTACTATGCAAAATGGTAATTGCTCAGTTTGAGTGGGAGAGGATCATCTCTGGGATTATAGGGTTTATGACGTCCAATGAAACAGACTTTGAAATATGAATATATGTGCACCTGCCTCGGTCATCTTCCCAAGTAAAATGGTTTCAGCTGCTTCTAAGATCCAGAGTTTCATACTCACATCAAAACTCCTAACCACCTACTCACCGTGTAGCTCAGCAGTAATGATTCTTGATTGGGTTCATTTTCTCACTACCGATGCACGAAGTTCTGAACTCCAGAGCTAATTTTCCTATAAGTGTCCTTATCCCAAACACTTGTCCCTTTTCAACAGCTCTGAAACCAAGATTCGGAATAAGGCACAACTAAAAATGCCACTTAGGAAACAGAGGAAGGGAGATAATGGGGAAATAATACCCTCCCGTAGACAAAGTGTCACAAGAAAGTTGCTTTCAGAAAGCAGTTTCCAGTTCATCCACTTTAGTCTCTAACACACAAACTAAAAGGTTTTCTTGATTAAATGAAATCCCCTCCTCCAGTGAGGTCAAAATTTTCAGCAAGCAATGTATTGAACAGCACTTACACTGTACGTCAGGATAAGGGCCAGTTGTACAGAATCCTCAAATCATGACACCAAAACACTAGAATAACGTACATTTGGAAAAACTGTTGTGAACCCATAGTTCAGTTTCATTTACACTAGAGAGACTGGCAAAATGTCTACCCTGGAATAGACCTGCCAACTTGTTTTGAATAAAAATGTCTTTGTCATGATTTAAGAAAAATATTTAACATCTTAGCAGTGAACTTAAAATTCTCTTACATAGAGGGTCAACTGCCTAAGTCAGATGGACAATGCAACACAGCAGATCAGCAATTATTTAGATGAGTAATGGTGAAATTAGCACTAATTACTAGGCTTCCCTCCAGTTTAATCCTTGAAGGAACGAAACCCTCTTCACTTAGCTTCATCCAGGCTTTATTAATATTGAGGTTATACAAAGAAGAAGAATCTAGATTTGAGGTTATGCTTTCTGCCATGTTAGCTTTAGGAAAAAGATGCCCCTCACCAAATCCTACACTACGGAAAACTATTTTCAAGAATTTGTATTTGGTCCATTGAGCCAAAGTGGCTGTCTCCTTACCTCTTTCTTACAATGCTTAAAAATTGGAGAAACAGTACCCCAGAAGTGCATAAATGATAAACTATTAAAGTGCATATGTACAGTCACAGAGAATTTGGGGTTGTGAACTGCAAAACTTGTAGTGCAAATAGCTGCTTTTGCCTGCAAAGCTCACACTGAAATAAAACATCTACAGCCATGTTAAGAATTTGTTAAGCAAATTCCAAGCTGAACCCCTCTTATTAAAGAACTAATAATATGTACTGTGCATGCACCAATGACCCGAGCTAAACCACAATTTGTAGAAGAAGTAAGGAACTAGAGATTGAATATAACCGAAGTCCGTATTCCACCATGTACTGGGGCAGTGCGTTCACCGCTTGCTTTATGAAATAGAAGACAGTTTCCATTAAAAGAGTTGTCAGCTGTAACCAAGTGCAAAAAAAAAAAAAAAAGAAATCCACCCTACTAATTTAGAAACATATTGCATGAAGAGTGTTCCAATCCGGTTGTTTCATCTTGGTTTGCCTCATTCTTTTCTATTTTTGTTTGGAGTTCAAACGATGCTATATACAGTTTTTTGTGCTTTTGAACTTTTACAGAAATTGGGCAGCATTGGTTGGGGTTTCCTTGTGAGGCATGAGCTTGGTAACTTTGAGTGACGTTTTTATCCCTTTGAAATCCGTACTAAAATAGTTTTGCATTTCCCGGTACGTTTTGGAGGAGAGTTTTGCATTTTCTTTCACGGGTCCAGGTCGAAAGCTTTTAATAGGACATCCAGGTCACCCAGATTAGCTGCCTGAGAGAGTTCAGGTTGGTCCATCATTGAGAGGGCAATCCTGAGAGCCGCCCAGATGTTGCCAGAAATTGCAGGATGGGGGACTTGCTGTTGGTTCCGGCTCTTTCTTTGCAAACTGAGAGCTGTGAGAAAGTTGCTGACTGCCTCTCTAAAGGGAGTGAAAACAGATTTTCAACCGAACAGTTTAAAGAACACTCCACACCCATTATGGTTTCATACATATGGCTACATGTTCCGTCACATCGCAGCTACTGCTCTCTGAGGAGACAACTTTCAGTTACTTTCCATTATGATTCATCCAGAGCTAATCACAACTAGGAAAGCAGTGTGGCCTCTTAAAACGAGTACGGGCCTAAGACTAAGTGGGCCTGGGTTCTAATTTGGCTCTGCCACTTGCTGTCTGTTGGGCAGGTCACTTCACTTCTCTGGGTCTCAGTTTCCTCAACTGAAAATGGCATTCAAGGCCTGTTTTTCCTCTACTTAGACTGTGAGCCCCTTGTGGGACAGGGACTGTCAGACTTGACTAACTTGTATCTACCTCAGTGCCAACCACAGTGGTTGTCCCATAGTCAGTGCTTAACAAATGCCATAATTAATATTATTAGAATACTTGAGTGACCATAACTGCAAAATTGAAAGGGAAAGTTTAGTTAGAAGCTGGACTATTTTGCTTTACGAAAATCTCTACTGCAATAGAGGAGGGAAGATTGATATAGCCCCTGGCCCAGAAATGTTGAGGTTTTAATTTTTATCCAAGGAAAAAGTTGTCTGTTCCATAAGTTCATAATTTCTGTGGGGCTGGGGTAGGAAATGCTGAGAAGTAACTTGCCAAACCGAATGTCTCATCAATGTTAGCAGCCATACACTAGACTCTTGGTTGCTTAAAAGACAGAAATTCTTTGGTGGTATCTTGGATAATAATAATAATAATAATGATAGCATTTGTTAAGCGCTTACTATGTGCAAAGCACTTTTCTAAGTGCTGGATCAATCAAAGGTATTTGCTGAGTACTCTGTGTGCAGAGCACTGTATTTAGTGCTTGGGAAAGTATAATACAGCTGAGTTGGTAATAATAATAATAATAACTGCATTTATTAAGCATTTACTATGTGCAAGGCACTATTCAAAGTGCGGGGGAGGTTACAAGGTGATCAGGTTGTCTCACGGGGGGCTCACAGTTTTAATGCCTATTTTACAGATGAGGTAACCGAGGCTCAGAGAAGTTAAGCTACTTGCCCAAAGTCACACAGCTGACAACTGGTGGAGCCGGGATTTGAACCCATGACCTCTGACTCCAAAGCCCGGGCTCTTTCCACTGAGCCACGCTGCTTCTCCAGGGAATGGAAGACACATTCCCTATTCAAGAGATGTTTGGGGTCTTCTATTTAGGGATGCATTGCTCTTTCAGTTGGGCAAGGGACTGGTAAGGGTAATCTGCTATTTCTCTTTATGTACACTGTGGACTAGACTCTCTTTTGGCAAGTCACACACTTGGAAGAAATCTCAGCCAGGGTCGTATTCAAATAGGAAGGGCAGATATCTGTGTGCATGCCAGAAAGCTTAAAGATGAATAACAGTCCAAATTATAGGATCTCCTTTTGCAACCCTATTATAATGTACTGAACCAAGAGGGCTTAGGAAATTGGTATTATTGTCATTGTACTGTCTATGGGGAGAGCACATAAAGGGCATTTAAGGTTACAGAGGGAATTATTGCTTCATCTCAAGTCCCAAAACTGCTGTATTTCAAGCCAAACAATATCTTTTGACCTCATTTCTTTCTTCTATAGATAGATGCAACTCAGAAACAAAGGATGGCTGTTTTCAGACTTTTTCATTCTAGTAAATTGAAGGTTGAGAAATAATAAGACAGTGTTGTAACAATTGGGCACTTCCTTTCCAAATTTTGTTCATATTCCTCCGAACTGGTACAAATAAATGCCAACTTCCTTTTCCTATTTTTGAAAGTTTGTAAAATCTTACTTCCCAAATAGGAAATGAATTTTTCATAAGTATTGAAAATCCAATTAATAGTGCCGTAGAAAGGTAGAGATGGTAACTATTGCCTTCTATGAACATTTTTATTCTCAGTGAATGCAAACTTGAAAAATTTCTTATGTTTCATGCATTTTCCCCCAAGACTTGGTGATATGATATGGAATCAGGGTGGTGAATGAAGAGAATACTTTCATAATGTATTTGAAATTAATCAAAACATAAGAAAATGTCCCAGACATCACACTGCTGCCTAATGGGATTTTTTCCATTTACCATGCTTCCATTGAGAATTCATTCCTCTCTCTTTAGAATAAAAGCAGGGTGACTGCAGGAAAAGGTCACTCGATAGTTGCGTGTTAAGGATCCAGAACAAGTTATGGCTTTTACAGTAAATGTGAGGCTTTCTTCAGCCAGCTTCTCAAATAAACAGGATCTGAGGGCTTTAATTTTATCTGATGAATTCAATTGCGGGCTTTGGAATCCACCTATTCAATCGAGAAGCAGCATGGCCTGGTGGAAACAGCACAGGCCTGGAGTCAGAAGGACCTGGGTTCTAAGCCCGGCTCTGTCACTTGTCTGCTGTGTGACTTCGGCCAAGTCACTTAACTTCTCTGTGCCTCAGTTACCTCATCTATAAAATGGGGATTAAGACTGTGAGCCCCATGTGGGGCATAGACTGGGTCCAACCTGATTAGCTTGTATCTACCCCAGCGCTTAGTACGGTGGCTGGTGAATAACAAATAACAGAAAAAAATCATATTGAGTGCTTATTGTACTAGGTGCTTGGGAGAGCACAATATAACAGAATTGGTAAGCACAATCCTTGCCTATTCAGAAGTTTTAGCTTGGAAAGAGGCTTACAAATTGTTGAACCAACTTAGCTTTATGCTTTACATAATTTGATTGTTTTCAGACGTCACCTGTAAGCTCCTAGGTTGATGCAACTTATTCCCAAATTGTATCTGGAACGAATAAAGCCGGGCTGGATTTCTAGAGCTCTTGTGTAGGCTTCGACCGCTTCTTCACTGCGGTCTCCGTTTGCCAAAGTTGCTCCAAGGCGGTTCCACAAGGAATAGTCCTAACAATAAAAGGAGCATTTTCAAAGGCAGTACAGAGTAAGTCATTCTTTCTTTTTCATTCATTCATTCATTCACTCATTCATTCAATGGTATTTATTGAGTGCTTACTGTGTGCAGAGCACTGTACTAAGCGTTGCCAACATGTACTTCCCAAGCACTTAGTACAGTGCTCTGCACACAGTAAGCGCTCAATAAATACAATTGATTGATTGGGAAGTACAAATTGGCAACATATAGATGCGGTCCCTACCCAACAGTGGGTATTTTCCCAGAATAAGGAAGATTGCCAGAAAATAAAAATAATATAAAAGATGAATCTACTCCTTATTGGTATGGAATATGACAGAATGACTCACTCAAAAGACCGTTCATTACCAACAACTTCACAAAACTACTTCAATCCATCAGAGAGCTGCTGAGAATTTGATGCCCTATACGTCTGTTTTTCAATAGGGCCCTTTGGCAATTAGCATTTCTATTTTAGGTATTAAAATATTAATGACTATAGCGGCGCTTCCTTAATGTCAATCGCCACAGACCATTAAGGGGAGGGAAAACTAGAATTCGTGAAACTTTTCTTTTCACGGCAAGTCATCAAGCGTACCTCTGGTCGAACAGTTAAGGCAGCATTAAACGCATCTATCGCTCTATTAAATTCTCCACTCAGGTGGAACAGCACCCCAAGTCCCGTCTGTAAATCGGGGTCTATCGTCTCCCCGTTCTGGTGTGCAGCCTCTAGATACAGCTCCTTTACTCCTTCCAGGACGGAACTAGAAGGGAGAGGGGAGGGAGGCATGGAAGAAGGAACAACAGCATAGACATATCTCACAGATTTATACCAGAGTATTTTTTTTGCATCCAACTAAACCGTTTCATTCAGAGCTAACGGTTCTCTAAACAAAGCTTGTCAAAGAAGTGGGTTGGGTTTTGAATGGTGCAGAAACTCTGGCTCCATCCTCTCTGGGCCAGTGGACTTGATATTCATTCATCCAATTGTATTTATTGAGCGCTTACTGTGTGCAGAGCACTGTACTGAGCACTTGGGAAGTACAAGTTGGATCCATTTTGACTTTGGAAGTCTCAGGAATCTTACTGAAGTTTTCTATACATTACTGATTAAACTGCCTATATAGAGAAGCAGCGTGGCTCAGTGGAAAGAGCCCGGGCTTTGGAGTCAGAGGTCATGGGTTCAAATCCCGGCTCCACCAATTGTCAGCTGTGTGACCTTGGGCAAGTCACTTCACTTCTCTGTGCCTCAGTTCCCTCATCTGGAAAATGGGGGTTAAGACTGTGAGCCCCATGTGGGACAACCTGATCACCTTGTATCCCCCCAGCGCTTAGAACAGGGCTTTGCACATAGTAAGTGCTTAACAAATATTATTGGAAGCAGCGTGGCTCAGTGGAAAGAGCACGGGCTTTGGAGTCAGAGGTCATGGGTTCGAATCCCGGCTCCACCACAAGTCTGCTGTGTGACCTTGGGCAAGTCACTTAACTGCTCTGAGCCTCAGTTACCTCATCTGTAAAAATGGGGATTAAGACTGTGAGCCCCACGTGGGACAACTTGATCACATTGCATCCCCCCAGTGCTTAGAACAGTGCTTTGCACATAGTAAGCGCTTAACAAATGCCATTATTATTATTATGGGGCAAAGCTTTATTCCACTGCCGCATATTTTTTATATTATCTCTAGTGGATCAGCAGCCCAGAGGAGAAGCAGTGTAGCGTAGTTGGAAGAGCTTGGGTCTGAGCATCAGATGACCTGTCTTATCCCGACTCTGTCACTTACCTGCTGAGTAACCTGCCACGTAACCTGCCACATCCCAGAAGCGTCAAGCCTAGGAAAAATGTCAAACTCGAGCTACCAAAATAGATTCTCGATTGAATCTAAACAGATGGGTTCCTATTTTATCAAATCCTTTTGGCCTCTGTACTACTATTGAGGAAAAAAACCCATTATGCATTGTCATTGATGATAGATATTAGCTCACATGTGGCAGGGGGTGATTTAATTTGGTCTTGAAGGGTGGCAGCTTGGCTCAGTGGAAAGAGCCTGGGCGAGGTCATGGGTTCTAATCCCGCTCCACCACTTAGCTGTGTGACTTTGGGCAGGTCATGCCACTTCTCTGGGCCTCAGTTACCTCATCTGTCAAATGAGGATGAAGACTGTGAGCCCCACGTGGGACAACTGACTACCTTGTATCCCCCCCACAGTGCATAGAACAGTGCTTGGCACATAGTAAGTGCTAAACAAGTGCCATTATTATTGTTATTATTCACCTTGAGTCTTGTAAAGGTCATTTTTGTCACTGAACAAAACTAAGTGCACCAGTCAGAGGCTGGACAGTGTTTCAGGCAAATGTGAGTCACTACATCTTGTGTCCCCATGCACACTCAGACAGCCCCACTGTGTGTCGGGGTTCAGGGCATCCCTATTCCTGCAGGTATTTTTTTAAGTCCAAACCCGATCTTTGGTTTTTCTGTTCCTAACGAAAACACCTCTACCCACCCATGTCTCACATCTCCTCTGGCCCTGTGCCCAGGAATACTTCACTCTGAAATGGAAGCTTGTTCCAAGGAATTTAGTCTTTCAGTTGCATTTATTGAGAGCTTACTGCGTGCAGAGCACAGTACTAATGGCTCAGTGGAAAGAGCATGGGCTTTGGAGTCAGAGGTCATGGGTTCAAATCCCAGCTCCACCAATGGTCAGCTGTGTGACTTTGGGCAACTCACGTCACTTCTCTGGGCCTCAGTTCCCTCATCTGTAAAATGGGGATGAAGACTGTGAGCCCCTCATGGGACAACCTGATTACCTTGTAATCTCTCCAGCGCTTAGAACAGTGCTTTGCACATAGTAAGTGCTTAATAAACGCCATTATTATTATTATTATTATTACAATAATAACAATAAACAGACACATTCCCTGTCCACAACAAGTTTACAGTCTAGGGACTTGGAATCCTGAAAGGAATACCTAAAGGCTGAGAACTCTTTAAGCTAGTTCCATGCAAAACTCTGTTTGGGTCCTTAAGTAAGTCACCATTTACTTCCAGAATTGCAGGTTTTAGTTTTGAAGAAAAGAGAGGAAAAGATTTGGAGCCCATTTGGGTGGTTGTGCTGAGCTGACTCAATCAATCAATCGTATTTATTGAGCGCTTACTGTGTGCAGAGCACTGTACTAAGCGCTTGGGAAGTACAAGTTGGCAACATATAGAGACAGTCCCTACCCAACAGTGGGCTCACAGTCTAAAAGGGGGAGACAGAGAACAAAACCAAACATACTAACAAAATAAAATAAATAGAATAGATATGTACAAGTAAAATAGAGTAATAATAGATAAATAGAGTAATAAATAAATAGAGTAATAATAAATAGAGTAATAAATAACTCAACTACTCTAACCACCCACAGCAGTTGAGTCAGGCACCTATGATTGATGTTGTACCCCAAAGCACACTCCCCACTCTAGTCCAAACTCCACTCTGTTGCCCAGGTCATTTTCCTACAAAACCTCTCAGACCATCTTTCCCCACCCCACTCTTCAAGAAACTCCAGTGTTCGATCACCTTGCCCCCTCCTACCTCACAACTCTCCTACTACAACTCAGTCCTCACGCTTCGTTCCTCTACTGCCAGCCTTCTCACTGTACCTCGATTTCCTCTATGTTGTCACTAACCTCTTGCCCTCATCCTGCCTCAGGCTGGGAACGCCCTCCTTCCTCATATTAGACCAACAATTACTTTACTGAAGGCACAACTCCTCCAAGAAGCCTACCCTGATTAAGAGAGAAGCAGCGTGGCTCACTGGATAGAGCACGGGCTTGGGAGTAGTCAGAGGTCATGGGTTCTAATCCCGTCTCCGCCACTTGTCAGCTCTGTGACTTTGGGCAAGTCACTTCACTTCTCCAGGCCTCAGTTACCTCATATGTCAAATGGGGATGAAGACTGTGAGCCCCATGTGGGACAACCTGATTACCTTGTATCCCTCCAGTGCTTAGAACAGTGCTTGGCACATAGTAAGTGCTTAACAAATGCCATCATTATTATTATTAAGCCCTCCTCTCCTTTTCTCCCACTCCCTTCTGCATCACCCTGAATAGCTCCCTTCATTCATCCCCCTCCCAGCCCCACTTTCATTCATTCATTCAATCGTATTTATTCATTCATTCATTCAATCGCATTTATTGGGCACTTACTGTGTGCAGAGCACTGTACTAAACGCTTGGGAAGTACAAGTTGGCAACATATAGAGACAGTCCCTACCCAACAGCAGGACATTTATGTATATATCTGTAATGCATTTATTAATTTATGTATGGATATTGCTGTCTGTCTCCCCCTCTAGACTGTGAGCTTGTTGTGGACAGGGAATGTGTGTTTATTATTATATTGTTCTCTCCCAAGTGCTTAGTACAGTGCTTTGCACACAGTAAGCACTCAATAAATACGACTGAATGAACTCTCTGGAGAAGCCAAGCAATGTGGGGTGGGAACTCCACCCACACAAATGGGTACTTGGAAAGGAATTAATTTCCTTTAGCATTCTGGACGGCAAGAAGTTTCTGTGCTTCACAGTTGGAGCCAGAGGCTGTGACTGACACACACACACACACACACACACACACACACACACACACACCAAGTCTTTATGATTTAATAAAACCACAAGACAAGATGAATCTTCAACGGTTATGACGGCAAGAGATAAACATAATGGCAGGAAATGGCTGATGCCTTAATGCATTAAAAATATCTGACTTGTCAGCCAGGCAGCGACTGGAGGATTTCCTTCCGGCACCTCGTGTTCAATTCAGCATGAAAAGGATGTATTCGTGCTGACAGGGTATATTTGTGGTGAGACTGTGAACTCATTTGCCCAGAGGACTGCCTAGTTGACAGGTGCTGTCTTGGAATGATAGTGGTCCCCGGCTTCCCCTGTCTCCCAGGACTGACCTCTCTAGACTCTGACAATCACACAGATGTGTTGAAGTCAAGATTTCTGGTCTAATGGCATATGACTTCACAAATCTTCTCTAGAAGACAGAGTCCCTGCTAAATATTTGTTTATTTATGACGAACAACCTTCGTCATGCTGCTGATACTATTCTACTAACAGAAAGTGAAGAAGAACTGAAGGGCTTCTTATTAAAAGCCAAGGAACAGCAAAAACATGGGCCTATATTTGAAAGTCAAGAAATCAAGGACCATGACAACTGGAAGTTTTAACACATTTGTAGTGGATGGAGAGAAGATTGAAATAGTTGACAATTTTTCCCTCCTTGAATCGATAGTCAATAATAAAGGGACTAGTAGCCAAGAAATATGCCGAAGATTAATGTTAAGAAGACTTACTATGAAGATCTTTATGAAGACCTCTACCTTTCTGGGCCAGGAGGACTTGAGTAAACAAGAATTTTCTACCCAAAAATGATATTCTAAAGTCCCACCTGCAGATGCGGCCAATATTATGAATTTCCTGCAGATTCTTCACCTGGATACTGTCCATTATATAATAATAGTGCCATTTTCTATCATTTTACAGCAGAAATCCAGAAACCATGAGACGCAAGGGAAGTGTACCACTTTCTCCCAGCAGATAGCAGTGTCTTTCTTTTCATATCTGAGATTTTAATCTCATAAAACATCTGTCCCTTTCATCACAGTGTAGACCTGAGAACCCAGTATTTATCCCTGCTGCTACCATGACAGAAGATAGTGGTAAGATTGAAATGTTACCTTTTCCTGAGGCATAGAATCACTGTAGGTGGTTTCTTACCACTCTAGACTAATGAAATGACTATGTTGGGAAACTGTTTTGGCTTTGACAAAGTTTTGATATTTATATTTGACATGTGCTTTAAAAAAAGAGCTATGTGTGGGACAGGTGCCTGAACCATAGGAACAGTAATCGAAGAGTAGCTTTCTTTGAAGAGTTTAAAAAAAAAATCAGGAATTCAATTTGTCCCAACTTTTGGTACTTGAAGAAAGCTATTTGTAATCTGTAGTGGAAAGGGTGAATAATTCAGTGCTTGGCTTTCCAGGCCCAGGGTTTAGCAATCCTGATTTAATATTAATATAAACAGGGTTACTTGAGTGGATAATTTCAACTTTCACCCTTGCCAAAGTACTTAGATCTCATAGTGACCTTTAGAACAAATTGCTCTATGTGCCTAAAATGACTATGCTAGGTTTTCCATTAGTAAAGGTGTAAGACAAGGATGTATATTATTACCTTATCTGTTCATCCTTTATACTGAATACCTAATGAGAGAAGCCAGACTGGATGAAGACGAACGGGGAGTAAAGACTGGAGGAAGGAATAGAAACAACCTTCGTCATGCTGTTGATACTACCCTACTAGCAGAAAGTGAAGAAGAACTGAAGGGCTCCTTATTAAAAGTTAAGGAACAGAGCAAATACATGGGCCTATATTTGAATGTCAAGAAATCAAGGACCACGACAACTGGAAGTTTTAACACATTTGTAGTGGATGGAGAGAAGATTGAAATAGTTGACAATTTTTCCCTCCTTGAATCGATAGTCAATAATAAAGGAACTAGTAGCCAAGAAATATGCCGAAGATTAATGTTAGGAAGACTTACTATGAAGAGCCTGGAAAAAATCATGAAATGTGCTGATGCAACAACTGCCACAAAATTACAAATTGTCAATTCTACGGTGTTTCCAGTGGCAGTGTATGGATCTGAAAGCTGGACAGTGAAAACACAGCATAGAAAGAACATCGATTCCTTTGTAATGTGGTGTTGGAGAAGACTTTTGTGAATACCATGGATTGCCCGAAAAACAAACAAATGGATTTTAGAGCAAATTAAACCAAAGTGGTCTCTGGAAGGCCAAATAACTCGACTTAGATTAGCATATTTTGGACATATAATCAGGAGGAGACAATTGGAGAAGACACTTTGCTCTGGAGAAGACACTAATGATAGGAAAAGTCCAGGGAAAACATGAAAGAGGAAGACCAGCAGGTAGATGGATAGAGACCATAACAATGATAATGGAAAGACCATTAGAAAGGTTGAGGATTACGGCAGTGGACAGGACGTTCTGGAGAAAGTATATCCATGCAGTCGCTATGAACTGGAAATGACTCAAAAGCACTTAGTAATAATTATTATCAATTAATCAATGGTATTTATTGAGCACTTACTGTGTGAAGAGCACTGTTCTAAGCACTTGGGAGAGTACAATATAACAGAGTTGGTAGACCCACTGGCTATCTGAAACTCCTTATCAATCACCATCCTGTCCCTTGCTTCCCTGAGAGGAAATGGAGGCCCAGGAAGAGAGTCAACTTGGGAAGCCAGATCTTTCCCCAACTCTTACATCAAGCCAGGGAAAGAACCGATTTGGAATAGCTTAGATTCTTTTTTGACTGTGTTTGGAGGCTGGAGAGATATTGAAAGAATCATCCTCTCCAGGACAGGTCTTTCGTAATATTTAATTAGCACTGTGTGTGTGCGCCAAGCACTGTACTGTCCGCTTGGGAGTGTAAATGGGTCTGTACATTTTCTATGAAACAGTTTAGAATTTCCACTTTTTGGTCTTTCTTTCCTTCATTTTCGACTCTTCAGTTATCACCAGGTCAGGGCCAACCAATTAGTCAGTCGATAGCTCAAAGCACACGATCTCTGCCTGACCCCATTATCCCAGCACATTCATTTAGTGCTAACAAGGATGCAAGGAGCTATGAGAAGGTGGGCTATCTGAATATGAAGTTCCCTGATGTTTTTAGTTATGCTTTAATTATTTTTTAACTGAAATACCAGGTTTCATCGAATCATAGTCTTTCCATGGTAGCATTCTGTGAGAATTGGGAGATTCTTTTAATTAAAAGTGTGTAAAGTTCAAAGAGCTTTTCAGAAAAAAAGGTATTGTGTTATATTATTGAAACTATCATATACTCAGGATAATAAAATAATAATAATTGTGATATTTGTTAAGTGCTTACTATGTGCCACGCACTGTACTAAGCACTGGGGTGGGCACAAGCAAATTAGGTTGGACACAGTCCCTGTCCCCCATGGGGCTCAATCCTCATTTTACATATGAGGTAACTGAGGCACAGAGGAGTGAAGTGACTTGCCCAAGGTCACACAGCAGACGTGTGGCAGAGCAGGGATTAGAACCCATGACCTTCTGATATCCAGCCCCATGCTCTGTCCACTATGCCATGCTGATGGAATTCCTGATTAACTCCCCCGCCATCTTCATCATCACATTCCAAAAACCACTTCAAGCCTCAAATCTTCACCTATTTGCTATGCTTTAGTCATTTACATACGTTTATTATAATTGATTTTTTCATTCTTCATCAATTTAGTAATGACAATAATGATTGTGGTATTTATAAAGTGATTAACAAACAGGAACAACTGTGGTCTAGTGGGAAGAGCACATGGGCCTGGGAACCAGAGGACCCGGATTCTAATCTCAGCTCTACCAGTTGCCTGAGGTGTTGATTTAGGGTAAATCACTTAACTTCTCTGTGCTTCAGGTTCCTCAACCGTAAAATGGGGATTCAAAACCTGATTTTGTTTTTTTCTTATGGTATTCATTAAATGCTTACTATGTGCCAGGCACTGTACTAAGCAGTGGGGAAGATACAAGTTAATCAGGTTGGATACAGTCCCTGTCCCGCATAGAGTTCACAGATGAGATAACTGAGATACAGAGAGATTACATGATTTTCCCAAGGTCACAAAATAGACAAGAGGCAGAGCTGGGATTAGAACTCAAGTCCTTCTGATTCCCAGGCCCTGTTCTACCTCCTACTTGGGATGTGAGTCCCAAGTAAGACAAGGTCTGTGTCCAGCCCAACTTGTATCTACCCCAGGGCTTAGACCAGTGCTTGACACATAGTAAGCACTTAGCGAATAACATACATAATAGTAATAATAGTAATTAAAGTGTTTACTATGTAACAAGAGCTATACTAAGCACTGGGGTCGTTACAAGATAATGCATAACAGAATTACTAGGCATGCACTAAAAGAGCATTCAATGTATCTGAGGGATTGGCACTGAAATAATAACTACTGCTTCATCAGCCTCCATGTTGATGTCCCTGCCGCCAGTCTCTCCTCTCTCCACTCAATTCTTCGCTCTGCTTCTTCAAATTTTTTCCTCAAACATCATTTGTACATGTCTCCCCACTTTTCAAAAGCCTCCAATGGCTGCCCATTACTCTCCTCATCAAGCAGACTCTCCTGACCATTGGCTTTGGGGCATTCAATCAGCTCTCTCCCCTTAACTTATTTTTGTTCCTCTCCCACTACAACCCACCTCACACTCTCTATTCTGCTTACTCTCTATTCTGCTTCCCAAACTACTCACTCCGTTTCATTGTCACATCTCTTGCTCAATCCCTTCCTCCACCTAGGAATTCCTTCCCTTTTCACATCAGCAAACCACTATTCCCCATTTTCTGAAATTGCTTTCTCCAGGAGGCCTTTCCTTGATTAACCTCTCATTTCCCTCTCCCCGCCTCTAAACTGTAAGCTCATTGTAGGCAGGAAAGCAGCAATTGCATAGCGGATAGAGGTCATGGTTTTAATCCTGGCTCCGCCAATTGTCTGCTGTGTGATTTTGTGCAAGTCACTTCACTTTTCTGTGCCTCAGTGACCACATCTATAAAATGGGGATTGAGACTGCGAACCCTGTATGCGACGGGGACAGTGTTCAACCCGATTTGCTTCTATCCACCCTAGCACTTAGTAAGCACCTTACAGATACCACAATTATTATTATTATTATGTATCCATTTATTGTTATATTGTACCCACCCAAGCACTCAGTACCATACTCTGCACACAGAAAATAATAAATACGATTGATTGAATGAATGAATAAATCTCCCTGCACTATTCCTCCACAAATGCCACTTCAGCTCTTCCACATCACCTAAGCCTCACACTCCCACACTGAACTTCTGTACATATTTTACACTTCTTCCTCCTACCTGTAATTTATTTTAGTGTCTGTCTTTATGCACTGCTTGAGCTCAGGGATCAGAACAATTAACTCTATTGTATGTTCCCAAGTACTTAGTACAGTCACTGCATAGAGGAAATGCT
This sequence comes from Tachyglossus aculeatus, assembly GCF_015852505.1. Taxonomy (NCBI): domain Eukaryota; kingdom Metazoa; phylum Chordata; class Mammalia; order Monotremata; family Tachyglossidae; genus Tachyglossus; species Tachyglossus aculeatus. The sequence goes on along the minus strand of NC_052066.1, from coordinate 52,700,295 downwards.
CGATAAATACTAATGATTGATCAGTGAAGTCTTTCAGGTGCCTAGCAAGAGGCCTTCACTCATTCATTCATTCATTCAATCACATTTATTGAGTGCTTAATGAATGTGGAGCACTGTACTAAGTTCTTGGGAGAGTACAATATCAAAATAAACAAGCACATTCCCTACCTACAATAAGCTTACAGTCTAGAGGGGGAGATAGACATTAACACAAATAAATAAATTACAGATAAGGACATAATTACCACTTTTCCCACCTCACTCTCTTCCCTTCAGTCATCTAATGGGAGCCTTAAGACTAACATCCAAACAACTTGGTTTCAGTAGTGCTTAGAACAGTGCTTGGCACATAGTAAGTGCTTAACAAATACCATTATTATTATTATTATTATTTGGCAGCTGAGTCTCCTGTTCTAGCCCTTCCAATATCCCATGCTTAGAATGGCTGCCTTCATTCTTTCATTCAATTCATTCAATCGTATTTATTGAGTACTTACTGTGTGCAGAGCACTGTACTAAGCGCTTGGGAAGTACAAGTTGGCAACATATAGAGACGGTCCCTACCCAACAGTGGGCTAATTCACGGAGTATTTAAATTGGAACTGCTTTTCTTAACTGACCTGAAGAATCCAATCTAGGCAGTAGCTTGCAAATTGGAGAAATTTGTCATTTGACATTATTTTTTCCTAAAGTGTAACTATGTACAGTGGTTTGCAAATGTATTAATTCATTCAATAGCATTTATTGAGTGTTTACTATGTGCAGAGCACTGTACTAAGCACTGGAAAGTACAATTCAGCAATAAAGTCAATCCCTACCCACACCGGGCTTACGGTCTAGAAGATATATAGATTCATTCATTCATTCAATCACATTTATTGAGCGCTTACTGTGTGCAGAGCACTGTACTAAGCGCTTGGGAAGTACAAGTTGGCAACATATAGAGACAGTCCCTACTCAACAACAGGTTCACAGTCTAGAAGGGGGAAACAGACAACAAAACAAAACATGTATACAGGTGTCAAGTCGTCTACAAATAGAACTAAAGCTAAATGCACATCATTAACAAAATAAATAGAATAGATATATGTATATATTTATATAGAATATAAATATATATTCTATATATATATTCTATATATAGAGAGAATAGAATATATTCTAATAATATATATTCTATTCTATATATATATAGATTCTATTCTATTATATATATATTCTAGAATAGAATAGTATATAGTATATATATATGCATTCAGATGCATTTCATTCATTCTATATATATATATTCTGTATATATATATATTCTATATATGTATATATATATATATAGAATATAGATGTTTAATGAACGCTATTGCATGATAACATCGTTACCTATCAACTGGCGACTTAGACATTCTCCGAGTAAGTCCTGGAGATCCCTTCTTGTTTTTCACTAAGTATTTATACTTTGGGTTTTGCCGAATCCAGTTCTTCAGGACTTCACAAGCATCCTGTTGATGGCCCGTATTCGTATAACTCACTGACAAGGCCATCAATGCTTTCAAGTTGTTGGGTTGTAATTCCAAGCACCTGAAAAAGGTCAAAAATAGTTAAATTTGAAACTTCAAAGCCTACAGCAATTCACTGTCTTTATAACTCCATTTAATTATCACTGTGGCATTTGTTGGGTGCATAGTAAGCACTAAGTACTCAGCACCAAGGTATTCTTTCATTCATTCAATTGTATTTACTGAGCGCTTACTGTGTGCAGAGCACTGCACAAAGCACTTGGGAAAGTACAATACAACAATAAACAGTGATGTTCTCTGCCCACAACAAGCTCAAGATACAAGATAATCAGGTTCTGCGTGGGGCTCACAGTCTAACAGGGGAAAAAGGAATTTGAATGATAGCATTTATCAGTATTTTTGCATCATATCCTGTGGAAGACGAATGATTTATAGATGAGGAAATTCAGATGCATTTCATTCATTCATTCAATTGTATTTGTTGAGCGCTTACTGTGTGCAGAGCACTGTACTAAGCGCTTGGGAAGTACCAGTTGACAACATATAGAGACAGTCCCTACCCAACAGTGGGCTCACAGTCTAGAAGGGGGAGACAGAGAACAAAACAGAACATTTTAGTCTTTATACTTTTACTCTACAAACATCAAGTTGCTCTGTTCCTGGGGGTGAGAGGCTGAGGTTTTCACATGACAAAATAACACAAGTCCGAAGTGGGTATGCACTGACGAATCATATTGAACAGCAGGCTGTGATTTCAGAAGTTGGGGATAAATTCGTTTAGATGTGTACGTAGATACTCTAATCACATCTGGAGCTTTGCATTAGATAAATACATTAGCTGAAAAGTGCATAAAGCAAACTTCCTGGCAGATAAAGCAGGTTAATAATTTAATAGGCAGCTATAATTTAGCTGACTTACAGAAGGTTTTGGTTTAAAGATCGGATAATTATATTTCTATGTGTCTAGTGCTCGTCTCAGGAGACCTATGATTCAAAAAGCGTGGCCAGCTAATGTTAATTAGGAAAAAACCTTTGCTCTAGAATGTGTTAATTCTAAAAAAGGATTACATTTTCACTATGTGTTCCATTTACTATTATATTTATTTTGTTAATGATTTACATATAGCTTTAATTCTATTTGTTCTGATGATTTTGACACGTCTACAAGTTTTGTTTTGTTGTCTGTCTCCCCCTTCTATATGTTGCCGACTTGTACTCCCCAAGCGCTTAGTACAGTGCTCTGCACACAGTAAACGCTCAATAAATACGATCAAATGAATGAATGAATTTGTCATGACACAACCTTTATAAGATCAGAATCACAAAAGAAATGACATTATTGGGTCACATCTTCAGTTTATTAATTCAGCATTTGTCTTCAGCTGTGGATTCAGGAAGCATGGAAGAACTGTGTAATGCTCGTCATCTTTGAAATCCACCCAGACTGTGAGTTCACTGTGGGCAGGGAATATGTCTGTTTGTTGTTGTAGAGTACTCTCCCAAGTGCTTAGTACAGTGCTTTGCACACAGTAAGTGCTCAAGAAATGCAACTGAATGAATGAATAGACCATTTAACATTTTTAATTTTCCTTTCTACATCCCTTTTCCCTCTCAGTCTACTAGAGACCTACTGTCCACACATTTGAGCCAAACTATGCTTTTATTTTTGACCTGCAATGTTAACTAATTTGAAAGTTTTAGCACCAAGTTTATGAAGTGCTTTTTTTCCTTTCTTTTCTTGTATTTGAATTGACCACTTTCAAGCTCCAAGGGGACATCTTTGTCCCTTTGCTGGGGTATCTGGTGCACAACAATTTGGGTTTTGCCTGTTATACCTTAGGAACTTTTGATAATTTCAGTCAGTTTTCATCTTGCTAGACTGAAGAGTCTTATTCTTTTCAGTCGCTCATGTGCAATCTTGTCTACCCCCTGCATTATTGCAATTCTCCTCCAAACAGAATAGTGGCCGGGTGGAATGGGCACGGGACTGAGTGTCAGAAGATACCCATTGCCACCACTGGCCTACTGGGAGACCTTAGGCAAGTCACAACCTCTTGAAACCTCAGTTTCCTTACTTGTAAAGTGATCATATAGAATAGGTTGTGTATACTATATTGGACTAGAACTATGTCCTCACTGTACCTCGTTCTCACCTGTCCCGCCATCGACCCCCGGCCCACATCCTCCCCCTGGCCTGGAATGCCCTCCCTCCACACTACCGCCAAGCTAGCTCTCTTCCTCCCTTCAAAGCCCTACTGAGAGCTCACCTCCTCCAGGAGGCCTTCCCAGAATGAGCCCCCTTTTTCCTCTCCTCCTCTCCATCCCCCCCCACCCTACCTTCTTCCCCTCCTCACAGCACCTGTATATATGTTTGTACAGTTTAATTACTCTATTTATTTTACTTGTACATATTTACTATTCTATTTAGTGTGTTAAATGATGTGCATCTAGCTTTATTTCTATTTATTCTGATGACCTGACACCTGTCCACATGTTTTGCCTTGTTGTCTGTCTCCCCCTTCTAGACTGTAAGCATGTTATTGGGTAGGGATCGTCTCTATACGTTGCCAACCTGTACTTCCCAAGCACTTAGTACAGTGCTCTGCACACAGTAAGTGCTCAATAAATATGATTGAATGAACTATGTCCAATCCCATAACCTTATACCTACCACAGCATATAGCCAATTACATACTAAACCCTTAAAAATAGTATGATTGTATCCTATTATGCCCTTTCCTGAGTTGAAGCAACCAGAAATGCCCACAAAATACCTTTTTTTGTTTTATTTTGAATCACCTTCCTGATGATGTCCAATATCCGGCCTTTTTATCTGCATCTAAATATTGGCCCAATGGTTTAAATAATTCGCAAGGCCTCTGAGCCCTCATTCCTAAATTGTAACTGAGACCTCACAGCTCATTATCATGTAGTTGTAATTTGGCTTACTCTTTTCTGGGTGCTTTTTTTTTTAGTATTGTTCACTCGGATCTCACCCAGACTTGAGGTCTTTCCACATTTGTCCCCATTTAACCTATATTTCACTACCTGGGACATAAGTACCCTCAGCAACCTTTGAGATTCAACTGTGCATTCCCTGTTCAAGACCTTCGAGGATGACGGCCAGTTCCTTTAGAATCTCCCCATTTCTATCCTGAATAGTGTCCCTTTAGTCAAACCCTTCTATTCTAAATTTTTAGCCCGTTTTTCTCTCTGTGACAGACCATTCCCTCCAACCCTGTGAGCCTGCAGATTGTTTAGAAACCCTTTGATGGCATCTCATCAAAGGCCTCAAGAAAATCAAAATACCTCAAGTCTACAGTTCCTCTCTATCCACATGTTTTCTGAACCCTTGAAAGAGACCTAGCAGCTTAGGGAGGGACAATTTCCCTTTATAAGACCACGTTGTTCTGGCGACACATTGTGTGTTTTTCTAAGTACTCAGTGATCTTAAATTAAATGGTAGATTCAACTCATTTTCCTGGTAAAACCCATCAGTCTAATTCCCTTGATAACCTCTGAAACACTTCTTATAAAGAGGACTTCACTGGGAGAACTTATTATAGGCTCACGTGGTCTCAGTTTTTCCATTTTAGCCAACACTTTTTACTTCCTATAGATGTAAGCTGAATTAATTTATGCAATGGTCTCCCCAATGGGCCCAGGGAAGGCTTTAGTTATTTATTATTCTTTACAATGTGCCATCTTCTACCCAATCTGCTCTCCTCTCTGACACTCCTGATTCCCTCTTCCATCCCATAAACCAAACCCTGCCCCGTACGGCTCTTTATCCTTGCAACGTGCTCCATCGCGGCTGCACCTGTCTTTTTCTGGGCACCTGACTGCCTTGCCAGAGTGCTATCTGGGATCCCAAAGCAGCAGGGTGGTGTACGGCAGGACTGTGAAGTGATGGAGGTGGCCACCCTCCCCACCTCTCCTCCTGCAGCCTTGGGAGTCCATCCTGTAGGGGGAATTTCACGGCAAGAAAAGGACGGAGATGACTATATCAGGACAAAAATAAAAGAAAAAAAAGGTCATGTATGGCGGGGTCGGGTTAGGAAGTGCAGGGCCAGCCTGGTGAGGCATTAGGTGCAGAAAAACTACAGGAATGGAGGCTTGAAGTAGTCTTGGGATCATGGAGAAGTCAGTCAATTATATTTATTGAGCGCTTACTGTGTGCAGAGCACTGTCCTAAGCACTGGGGAGAATACAATACAACAATAAACAGGCACGTTCCCTGCTCACAACGTGCTTAGAGTCTAGAGGGGGAGACCGACATTAGGGGTAGGGTGGGCGGGGAGAATGGTGTGGTGAGTAAAGAAAAATAAATACAAGGGCTTACCAGGGGGATGGGTGGGGCTCCTTCTCCACTCATTCATCTCCAACTCATGGAGCTTGTCTCTCCCCATCCATTTCTCTTCCTCCCCACTCAAATATTCCAAACTACATTTCCTCCCCAGCTTCAAGGCTCTTCTAAAAATCCAAGAGGCAATTTCCCAACAACTCTCATCATCCTGATCATGCCATCCTATGAGCTACCCTCAGCACTTATGTACCTGTCTGCTTATTAGTTCTTTAGTTATTAGTTCCTTTATATGTTTAGCCACCTATTCAATTGAATATTTTTAATCAGTTGTATGTCCCACTTTTTATTCTCATACTTGCATATTTGCAATTTTTACCTGCCTCTCTACCCTATGAGATGGTAAATTCCTCAATGGCAAGGACACATCTTTAACTTCTATTGCACGCTCTGCCCACATTAGGTGCATGATAGATACTGATCACGGTGGTGGTGATGACAAAGGGTTTACTGGAGATCTGTCAGACCTCATGGTATGGGAGCTGTTAGAAAGGATAGAATACATATTCATGCCTGCGGAGGCTATCTGGGCTGGTGTTTCTCTACATCCACTTTATTTAATCAATCAAACAATCACATTTATTGAGTGCTTACTGTGTGCAGAGAACTGTACTTGGTGCTTGGGAGAGTACAGTATAACAGTGTTGGTAGACACATTCCCTGCCTACAATGATTTGGCAGAAAACATCCTATATGGCCCCCACAAGGTTTAACTACCACCTGACTTTCTACAAAGCACACTTGAAGTAGTGCTGGATTCACTAACTATTCACCGGTGAAGACAGACTGAAAATCTATCCCTTTTTTTTTTTGTCTCAGACGGTCCCCTGAATCTATCACTGGTTTCTGATTTTAATGTATTTGAAGAATATTTTGCTTTGTCTGCACTTCGTCTTCCTTGAGTGAGCTTTCTGCTTTTCAAAGGATGACATTTTCCTTCTGATGATCTGATTACCCAGTCTTTCATATGCCTCTTTGGTTCTTGGCACACAGTTTACTGTCAGCTCGCCGTGGGCAGGAATGTGTCTATTATTGTATTGTATTCTCCCCATCCTCAGTACAGTGCTCTGTATACAGTAAGTGGTCAATAAATATGATTTACTGATTGACTACCACTCTCAGCATCTTCTTTGCAAATGCCCATATCATTTCCATGACACCCTTTCCTAAAATTAAATACCCTTGACTTTAATTTTGGTTTTCTCCCTCTGTCCCACTCCATGCAAGAATGTTAAATTTAAGCAAGTTGTTATTCTTGCATAGCTTTCTCATATATGCATACTGCATCAGGTCTTTTCCCACTACTCAGGAATTAAATCCAGAATATTTCTTTCTTTGTGGATTTGACCAACTGCTCCAGAAGAGTAATTTTTCCTACCACTAAAGCATTATTTCCACTCTTCTCCTGATGAGTTTATTCAGTTTAGCTATAGGAAAATAATTGATATCTTCCTTGTTTTCCTTCTATCTCTCTGGCTTCTCCTTCTCAGTGTCTTTTGCCAGCTCCTCTGTCTCCCACACCCTAACTGATGGATTCCTTCCAGGCTTAGTCCCCATCTATTTGTAATCTAAACCTACTCACTGGAGAACTCATTTGCTCTCATGGCTTATTTCTCCATCCTTACTGATTCCCATGCTGATTGTCCAATGTCCTCATCAGCTGTTTCAGACATTTGACTCCCTTCTCAAACCTCTTGACCTTCCAACCCTACCATCTCTTTCCCCTAATGACCTGGACGTGTTCTTTATTGAGAACATTGAAACTATGGGGTGAAATATCCCTAAAATTTCCTCCGATCCTCTCCAGTCCTTTCCTTCTCCTGCCCCTTCTTTGACTCTCCCATCTTTCCCAGCAGTATCTCAAGAGGAGATATCTCACCTCCTCTCAAAATCCACCTTCTCCACCTTTGCCTCCAACCCCATCTCTTCATATCTTCTCAAAGCATTTGCCCCCTCCCTTCTTCCTTTCATGACCCCCATCTTCAACTGTTCACTCTCCAATGACTTCCTCCCCCCATTCTCAAACATTCTCATGTATCCCCACCCTAAAAAAACTGGCTCCCTCCAGTTATTGTCCCATCTCCCACCTACTATTCCTCTCCAACCGTCTTGAGTGAGTTGTCTAAACCCACTGCTTCTATTTCATCTCTTCCAATTCTCTCCTTCACCCCTTCCAACGTGGCTTCCTCCCCCTTCACTCCACCAAACTTTCCCTCTCAAAGGTCACCAATGATCTCCTTTATGTCAAATTCAATGGCCTCTACTCCATCCTGATCCTCTTCGACCTCTTAGGTGCCTTTGACACAGTGGATCAATCCCTTCTCCTGGATACATGAACTAATCTTGGCTTCAGTGACACTGTCCTCTCCTAGTTCTCCTATCTCTCTGGCCGCTCATTCTCAGTCTCTTTCTCAGACTTCTCCTCTGCCTCCCATCCCCTAAATGTGGGAATCCCTCTGGCTCCCCTCCACTTTCCATCTACTCCCATTCCCTTGGAGAACTTATTCTCCCATGGCTTCAGCTACCATCAGTATGTGGATGGTTTCCAAATCTACATCTCCAGCCCTGATCTTCCTCTTTTTCTGCAGTCTAGCATTTCCTCCTGCCTTCAGGACATCTCTATTTGGATATTCCACTGACACCTCAAACTGAAACATGTTTAAAACAGAACCGCTCATCTTCCCACCCGAATCCTAGCCTCCCCTGAGACTTTCCCATTACTGGAGACAACACCACTGACCTCCCTGTCTCATAGGCCCATAACCTTAACTTTCATTCATTCATTCATTCACATTTATTGAGCGCTTGCTCCTCTGTGCACAATAGCTCTAGAATCTGCCCCTTCCTCTCCAATCAAACCACTCACACATTCATCCAAGCATGTATATTCCACTTTGACAATGACAGCAGTCTCCTCACTGATCTCCGTGCCTCTAGATTCTTTTTTTTTCTAGGCTGTACTTCACTCTGCTGCCCTGGTCATTTCTTCTAAAAAAAATATATAGTCCAATATCTCCCAACTCCTCAGAACCCCATCCACCTCTGCTTCAAACAGAGACACCTTACCATCAGTTCTAAGACACTCAAATGTCACCCCCACAGCTCACCTCAGCAATCTACTACAACCCAACCAGCACACTTCAATCTACGGTCAACCTAACTCTCTTTACTTCAATTTCTCCGATACCTCCACCGATTCCTTGTTCTAACACTCCCTCTGACCTGGAACTCCCCTCCCTTCAAATCCAATTAACCAGCTTCAAAACCCTCCCCATCTTCAAGACTCTCTTGCAAATCCTATCTCTTGCAAGAAACCTTCCCTCACTAAGCCCTCTTTTCTCATATTCACTCTCCCTTCTGTATCATCAGTGCGCATGGGTCTGTAACCTTTGAGCACTTTGATATTCACCCTACTCCCAGCCCCAAAGCACTTATGTACATATCCAGCTGTATTTATTTTAATGTCTATCTCTCCATCTAGTCTGTATACTACCTGTGGGCAGGGATCATGTCTACTAACTCTTTTGAACTGTGTTCTTCCAAATGCTCAGTATAGTTGTCTGCACACATGAAGTGCTCAGTAATTGACTGATTGATTGATTCCATTTTTACATATCTTCTGTAATTTATTTTAATGTCTGTCTCCCCCTCTAATCTTTATACTCCAGAAGCAGCATGGCTTAGTGGATAGACCACAGGCCTGGTTCTAATTCCGGCTCTGCCACATGTCTCCTGTGTGACCTTGGGCAAGTCACTTTACTTCCCTAGGCCTCAGTTACCTCATCTGTAAAATGGGGATTAAGAATGTGAGCCCATATGGGATAGGGACTGTGTCCAACCTGATTAACTTGATCTACCCCAGTATTTAGAGCAGTGCTTGGCACAAAGTAAGCACTTAACAAGTACAATAATTATAATAATGTCTACCAACTCTGTTGTATTGTGTTCTTCCAAGTGTTTAGTACAGTGCTCTGCACACTCTAAGTGCTCCATAAATAAGATTGATTTATTGATTGATCCCATTTTTGCTACCTGTTATCTCTAACATTTCCTGAACATATTCCACATCCTGCTGGGAGGGGGTGGGAAGGATTGAACTTTCTTTCTACACTATTTGTGTGTCAGTGTAACATTCCTATTCAAAGAAATTCCATGGTGCCCCTGTTACATAATATAACTTTTATGCAATTTATACCGTATACAATATACAAGATCACATCCGATCCATGTGCCCATTCTGGTCCCTCCTCAGAATTCAGAGCCTGGGAGCCCATTACCACATTATTTTCCTCCCCTATACTACTACTACTAATAATGATAATGATGGCATTTGTTAAGCGCTTACTATGTGCAAAGCACTGTTCTAAGCGCTGGGGAGGTTACAAGGTGATCAGGTTGTCCCACAGGGGGGCTCAGTCTTAATCCCCATTTTACAGATGAGGTAACTGAGGAACAGAGAAGTGAAGTGACTTGCCCAAAGTCACACAGCTGACAATTGGCAGAGCTGGGGTTTGAACCCATGACCTCTGACTCCAAAGCCCGGGCTCTTTCCACTGAGCCACTCTGCTTCTCTACTATGACTCAGATTCCAATTAAATCAAGGTTCTCACTAGCTCCCAAGCATTCCATCTCGCACATTTTATTTTTTAGACATCCGGCATTAGTGAGAAGCATTTGTATATCTGGGCTTTTCTTTTTGCCAGTTTTCACATCTGCCAGCACCTCCATTTAATGGGCAGCCTAGTCTACCCTTATCGTTTCCTTCAAATGTTTCCATGGATTCCCAGCAGAGCCCCCTCCCTCTCATTCATTCATTTGTATTTATTGAGCGCTTACTGTGTGCAGAGCACTGTACTAAGCGCCCCCCCCCTTTCCCAAGCAGCCCCATGCTCCCAGGCCTCCTCCCTGCTCCCCTGTCCCCAAGGTTTGGCTTAAAAGTTGTTCTACTGTCTTTTGAATTGCCTTTGTATTTTTGTTTCGTGTGGAGTACTGCAATTACTCTATCAGAAATATTACTTTTTCAGATCCCATTCTCAGGACCTTCCCAAAATGTATAAATTTGCTAACCAGGAAAAGTTCTCATATTAATTCCATTTTCAAAGTTGAGAGAGAAAAGTGACCGAGAGAAGCAGCATGGCCCAGTGGCAAGAGCCCAGGCTTGAGAGTCAGAGGTCATGGGTTCTAATCCCGGCTCCACCACTTACCTGTTGTGTGAGTTTGGGCAAGCCATTTCACTTCTCTGTGCCTCAGTTCCCTCATCTGCTCCCCTTCTAGACTGTGAGCCCACTGTTGGGTAGGGACTGTATATGTTGCCAACTTGTACTTCCCAAGTGCTTAGTCCAGCGCTCTGCACACAGTAAGTGCTCAATAAATATGATTGAATGAATGAATGAATGAATGTAAAATGGGGATTAAGACTGTGAGCCCCATGTGGGACAACCTGATCACCTTGTGTCTACCCCAGTGCTTAGAACAGTGCTTGGCACATAGTAAGCACTTAACAAATACCATTATCATTATTATTATTAGTATTATTAGTATTAGCAGTGAGCCTATTAGTTTATATTTAGTTTCATCTACCTCTGGAGGGCGACGATAGCTGCTTGCTCATTTTCATTCTCTGCCTGGGTTATACCAAGAAACTGCCAGGCCTGCAAAGACAATAATTAACATCAACACTGCGCAGCACACGTTTGGACACAACGAGTAGCAGAATAAACAGTCATTTGAATCTTTCGCTCCCCCCCTATTCCCCCTGCCTGGAATCTCCCTCCCATTTCATTTACCTCTCTACCTTGTAAACTCATTGTGGGCAAGGAATGCGTCTACCAACTCAGTTGAACTGTATTCTCCCAAACGCTTAGTACAGTGGTCTGCACACAGTAAATGCTCCACAATTACCATTGATTGATTTCCTGCAAACCTCATCCTTGCATTCTTAAAAAGGTGCTTCCTTTAGGAGCGATCTCTGATTAATTAATCTCCTCACTTTCTGGGTCGTGACATCTAATCCTCCCATCCCGTATTATTGGGTACTGTTAAAAATGGGCAAATGTTTCTGACTATATAGCCATATAAAAACAAGAAAAATGTTAGGAAGAAGGAAAACCAGAATGCAAGAACTTAGTCACAGTCTAATCTAAATAAGAAAGTGACAGAAAATGTGCCATAATAGAAAAAAGAGGAAGCAATATCATACCATCATCAAGTATTTATTCTCACTGAGAATGAAGGCAAGAATCTTTTATGTAGCAGTTTCATTCAGTGATGACTCAACTACATAAATACATGGCCTCCACTTCCAAAGATAATGCTGCTCACAAGGAATCACTCTTTATGGGTACAGTATCTGAAAGGAGAGACAGTTTCTTTCCCTCAAGCAGTACTCTAAAATAGCTTGAGGCTTCAACCATCATTTTGCATGGGCTGGGTCTATTTTTAGTCTCCTTTGACTCCAAGTTTGATTGATAGTCACGTTTAAGATGAGTCACCTCATTCTTTTTTTTATAAATGGAATTTGTTATGAACTTACTATGTGCCAGAGATTGTACTAAGTGCTGGGGTAGATGCAAGCCAATTCATCTGGACACAGTCCATATCCCACGTGGGACTCACAGGCTTAATCCCCATTTTACAGATGAGGTAAATGAGGCACAGAGAAGCGAAGCGTCCAAGTTCACACGGCAGACAAGTGGCAGAGCCTGGATTAGAACCCAGGTCCTTCTGACTCTCAGGCCTGTGTTCCTTCCACTGGGCCATACTGCTTCTCAGTGGCTGGTTAACAGGTGAGAATATCGGCAGTTGTTTCCTCCTGAAGTCCACATCGTTTGAAATTGTGATTTAATGGGTAATTAAATCATTCTTTTGAGCACCTCTTCAGTTCACCACACAACAGCTGATTGGGTATCCTGCTGTTATTCATTCATAACCTCATCCTGCACTGTATATGTGCCAGATCTTTGCCCAAAGGTGCCCAGCTTTGACAAAGGACTTTTCTTCATCCAGGGGCCAGAACTAAGGCCAGAAAAATACATCTTAATAGATCAATTGTGATACCAAATTAAAGATCTACAAAGCTCAGCGTCCAACCTTATGTATGGCTGTGAGACCTACCACACAAAGCATATCTGGTTTCTCAAGCAATTTGATCAGTCTTATGGTAACAGCACACTAAAGGAAAGCCATGGAATTCATCCATTCAGCTAGCAGTCAGGCAGGACTCCCTGTAATAATAATAATAATGATGGCATTTATTAAGCACTTACAATGTGTAAAGCACTGTTCTAAGCACTGGGGAGGTTACAAGCTGATCAGGTTGTCCCACGTGGGGCTCACAGTCTTCATCTCCATTTTACAGATGAGGTCACTGAGGCACAGAGAAGTTAAGTGACTTCCCCCAAGTCACCCAGCTGACAATTGGAAGAGCCAGGATTTGAACCCATGACCTCTGACTCCAAAGCCCAGGCTCCTTCCACTGAGCCACGCTGCTTCTCACTGTAGCATAGCTTTGCTCACTGGAACATGAGCGCAAGATATCAAAATATGGCATGATATCTGAGTATGGCAGATTAAAAATTTGAAGATAACCCAGCAGGGGGGACAGGGCAGAACTTTCACAGCACAGTGAAACAGAGTTTCAAAGAATGTGATACGTCCTGAAAAGAGACTGAAAAGCAGGCAGATCCACCTGATGTGTGAAAGTCAGCACAGGGCATGCTGTCTTTGAACAGAGATCGCAGAAGCGTCAGTTTACAAAACACTGATAGGGGCTCCAAAATGTCAAATACACAGGGGCAAAGAGCAATAGTGTGGAATGGATTAAATTGTCCTGCACTAGTCTTTAAATCCACACTCTCCTATCCAGGTAGGACCTCACCATCCCTAAGAAATGGACAGAGATTTACAAATCTATCTATAAATACATGAAGAGAGAGAAAGAGAAATAGAACCAGAGAGAGGAAGGGAGAATACACATAGTCTAGTATATCTGTATCCTTCATTTCTTGGAGTTGATGAGCGATAGAGAGCAAGAGAGATAGAGGAAGAGAGTCAAAAGTCTTTCTTTAGGCCCAACCTTACTGAAAACCTACTTTTCAATACAACTGTGGGAAATATTCAGCCTCACACACTTAAGTGTTATGTCAATGCATATATTTTCCAAAGGTTTGATACAAGTGCTTAGTCCAGTGCTCTGCACACAGTAAGCACTCAATAAATACGATTGAATGAATGAATATAATAATAATAATAATGATGGTATTTGTTAAGCACTTACTATGTGCAAAGCACTGTTCTAAGTGCTGGGGAGGTTACAAGGTGATCAGGCTGTCCCACGGGGGGCTCACAGTCTTAATCCCCATTTTGCAGATGAGGTAACTGAGGCACAGAGAAATGAAGTGACTTGCCCGAAGTCATACAGCTGATAATTTTCAGAACTGGGATTTGAACCCATGACCTCTGACTCCAAAGCCCGGGCTCTCTTCCACTGAGCCACGCTGCTTCTCATATGGCACAGGGGCTCTGGTTTTTTTTCATGAAAATACTGAGCAACACTTTTAACTGATAATATAACTACAACTTTTCTATGCATTATAAACAAGAGCAATAGTACCTAGATTTTGGTTTCATTGTCCAAATGCCCTCGACACTACCTCCATAGAAAAGGTTGACTGAACTTCCTTGGCTCTTCGATTTTTTTCTCCTAAATTTTGAGCATTTTGGTCAATTTTTTAAGTACCAGTTAATATTTCACTGCAGGAAGTGGTGGAGGTGGGATTAGAACTCAGGCCTTTTGACACCCAGGCTCATGCTCTTTCTACTAGGCTGAGAAGCAGCGTGATTTAGCAGAGCAAGCACTAGCCTGGGAGTCAGAAAGACCTGGGTTCGAATTCCGCCTCTTGGCACTAATTCTTTTAGACTGTGAGCCCACTGTTGGGTAGGGACTGTCTCTATGTGATGCCAATTTGTACTTCCCAAGCGCTTAGTACAGTGCTCTGCACATAGTAAGCGCTCAATAAATACGATTGATTGATTGATTGATTGATACGTCTCCTGTGTGACCTTGGGCAAGTCATTTAACTTCTTTGGGCCTCAGTTACCTCATCTGTAAAATGGGGAGGAAGACTGTGAGCCCCCCGGGGGACAACCTGATCATCTTGTAACCTCCCCAGCGCTTAGAACAGTGCTTGGCACATAGAAAGCGCTTAAGAAGCAGTATGGCCGAGTGGATAGAGCATGGTCGTGTGAGTTAGAAAGTCATCAGTTCTAATCCTGGCTCTGCCACTTGCCTGCTGTGTGACAAGTGACTTAACTTCTCTGTGCCTCAGTTACCTCATCTGTAAAATGGGGATGAAGACTGTGAGCCCCACGTGGGACAACCTGATCACCTTTTATCTACCCCAGCTATTAGAATAGTGCTTGGCACATAGTAAGCGCTTACAAATACCATTAATAATAATAATAACAATAATAAGTAGAGAAGCAGTGTGGCTCAGTGGAAAGAGCCCAGGCTTTGGAGTCAGAGGTCATGAGTTCAAATCCTGGCTCCCCCAATTGTCAGCTGTGTGACCTTGGCAAGTCACTTAACTTCTCTGGGCCTCAGTTACCTCATCTGTAGAATGGGGATGAAGACTGTGAGCCCCCAGTGGGACAACCTGATCACCTTGTAACCTCTCCAGCACTTAGAACAGTGCTTTGCACATAGTAAGCACTTAATAAATGCCATTATTATTATTACTACTATTATTATTATTATGCCATGCTGTTTCTCCTTGTATTCCTAATAATCACTATAATCTTTTCCAGCTGTGCACTTCAATTTGGATGCTGAGGATAAAATTGCTATTGCTCAAACTGGAGTAATATTTTTTTCCCCCGGTGACCTACTCCAAGCAGTCAACAGCATCTTCAGTCACTGTGCTTGCCCGGAGTAAGTGCTACATAAATACTGTTACTACTCCATGGTGGGACCTCTGCTTTAATTCTGTAATAACCCCTGGTTTCTCACCAAATAATGCCCTGTTACACCAATATTTTCTATAGAATAATTTTCATTTTCTCCCCAATTTTAAAAATGAGCCTTCTAATCCAAGCAGTACAGCCTAATGGAAAGGGCACAGGCCTAGGGGTCACCGGACCTGGGTTCTAATCCTGGCTTCACCAGTTGCCTGCGGTGTGACCTTGAGCAAGTCACTTAACTTCTCGGTGGCTCAGTTTCCTCATTGGTAATAAAACGGAGATTAAGTACTTGTTCTTTCTCCTTTTTAGAACAGGAGACTCACGTGGAATAGAAACTATGTCCTATGTGACTATTCTGTATCTAACTCAGTACTTAGTACACTGCCAGCGTGGCTTAGTGGAAAGAGCCCGGGCTTGGGAGTCAGAGGTCATGGGTTCAAATCCTGGCTCTGCCATTTGTCAGCTGTGTGACTTTGGGCAAGTCATTTCACTTCTCTGTGCCTCAATTACCTCATCTGTAAAAGGGGGATTGAGATTGTGAGCCCCATCAGGGACAACCTGATCACTTTGTAACCTCCCCAGTGCTTAGAACAGTGCTTTGCACATTTGCGCTTAACAAATACCAAAATTATTATTATTATAAAAAGTGCTTAGTAGCACAATTATTATTAGTAGTATTCTAATAAAATTCTCTCTCTGCAAACCAGCTGATAGTCCAAGCAAGCCCCTGAGAGTTTTAACTGGTGAACCTCCTTTGCTATTTGCCAGATTAAAGAGAACCGATTTCTAGCTTCACAGCCCTACTCATCCACATCTCAAATGCTCCAGGTGTGTTAACCTAAAAACGCTCGTCTGTTTCTGAAAACATCACTTGCAGCGTCATGTCTGGCTTTCAAAATTTTGATTGAAAAGAGTCTTACAAATTGAGAAAATAAATTAAATTAATTTAGAAAAAAACAGATGAGTAATACTGAGCTCATGTCACATGAGCCCCACGTGGGACAACCTGATCACCTTGTGCTTAGAACAGTGCTTTAAACATAGTAAGCGCTTAATAAATGATGTTATTATTATTATTATTATCAAGCCTTGCCCAGGCAGGAAATCTGGAAGTAATCCTTTTCTGGCTTACATCGGTCCCTGCCCATGGTGGCCTAGGACCTTGTCCTTAACTGTGTTGATCTGGTGTAGTCAGTAGTCTAATCTTGGTGTTTTCCAGAAGCCCCTGGGCCACCATTATGGGCCACTTCCAGTTTGACACTGTGGCTCCCCAGAGTTTCACAAGGCTGAAATGGAGAATTGGGTCTGCTGTAGAGGGACAGGCCTCGAAAGTCACACTAGATTTCACTTCGCACTTTACAAATGCAGCCTGAGCGGGGTCAGGTCCTATAGGATTAGAAATGTCTCATACCAAGCAGGAGTCCAAAACCAACCCTTGACTTTCAGAGCAAGGGGCCCCACTCTGTCCAAATTCCCCTCCTGCCCCCAATTCCCCGGCCCCTGGTGGTTTCAGAGAAACGTTGATACCTCAGCATCACTGGGATCTTGAAGAATGGCTGCTTCCATGAATAATATAGTTACGGGAAGGTCCCCTTCCTTCAATCTTTTCAGCCCTTCTTCAAAAGCACCAGGCCAGTCTTTGAAAGGATTTTCAGTGTGAAAATAATAACCCTGCAACATACAAAGAAAGGAGCAAATGGGCAGGGATGAAGAGTGGTGGCCAGAACTATTCACTCTGCCACATTAACTAAGTCCTTAAAGAGATGCTCTCTGTTTCAACACTTTGGCCCCCACTCTCTTCACAGACACAAGGATTTTCCTTCAGTATCCTTGACTGATTTCCTTTATGCTTATTGAGTACTGAGCTCTTTAGAGAAAAGGTGGGAGGGAAATCTAAGGTATTATTTTTGTTTATGGTACACTGTGCACTGTCATTTTATTCTTCAGCAACTCACAGGAAAATAGATGGGGGCAGGGCAGGAGAGAGAAATCACAAGAACTGGAATACATAAAGTTAGATGAGGAAAGAGAAGCAGCGTGGCTCAATGGAAAGAGCCCAGGCTTTGGAGTCAGAGGTCATGGGTTCAAATCCCAGCTCCGTCACTGTGTGACTTTGGGCAAGTCACTTAACTTCTCTGTGCCACAGTTACCTCATCTGGAAAATGGGGATTAAGACTGTGAGCCCTCAGTGGGACAACCTGATCACCTTGTAACCTCCCTAGTGCTTAGAACAGTGCTTTGCACATAGTAAGTGCTTAATAAATGCCATTATTATTATTATTATTAATAACAATGAAGAGTCATCATCATCATCAATCATATTTATTGAGCACTTACTATGTGCAGAGCACTGTACTAAGTGCTTGGGAAGTACTAATTGGCAACCTATAGAGACAGTCCCTACCCAACAGTGGGCTCACTGTCTAAAGGAGTGTGAGGCAGTTGAACCAATTCCACTGAGGATCATACTGACTGGGTTGGTGGTGGGGAGATGGTATTTATTGAGTGCTTACTGTGTGCAGATCATTATATAAATAATAATGGCATTTATTAAGCACTTACTCTGTGCAAAGCACTGTTCTAAGCACTGGAGAGGTTACAAGGTGATCAGGCTGTCCCACCGGGGGCTCACAGTCTTAATCCCCATTTTACAGATGAGGTAACTGAGGCCCAGAGAAGTTAAGTGACTTGCCCAAAGTCACACAGCTGACAATTGGGGGAGCCGGGATTTGAACCCATGACCTCTGACTCCAAAGCCCAGGCTCTTTCCACTGAGCCATGCTGCTTCTGTACTAAATGCTTCGAAGGGCACAGTAAAAATACAGCTTTCCATCAACTTGTATCTACCCCACTGCTTAGAACAGTGCTTGCCACATAGAGAAGCAATGTGGCTCAGTGGAAAAGAGCCTGGGCTTTGGAGTCAGAGGTCACGGGTTCAAATCCTGGCTCTGCCAATTGTCAGCTGTGTGACTTTGGGCAAGTCACTTCACTTCTCTGGGCCTCAGTGACCTCATCTGTAAAATGGGGATGAAGACTGTGAGCCCCCCGTGGGACAACCTGATCACCTTATAACCTCCCCAGTGCTTAGAACAGTGCTTTGCATGTAGTAAGTGCTTAATAAATGCCATCATTATTATTATTATAGTAAGACCTTAATGATGATAATAATAATAATAGCATTTGTTAAGTGCTTACTATGTGCCACGCACTGTTTTAAGCGCTGGGGTAGTTACAAGATAATCACGTTGTCCCAAGTGGGTTAATCCCCACAGTCTTAATCCCCATTTTACAGATGAGGTAACTGAGGCACAGAAAATTTAAGTGACTTGCCCAAGGTCACATAGCCAACAAGTGGTGGAGCCAAGATTAGAACTCATGACCTTTTGACTTCCAGGACCGGGCTCTATCCAGTAAGTCATGATGCTGCATCTCATAATAATAGTAAGAAGAATAAAAATAATGATAAGAAGAAGGAGAATCAATGTGGCCTAGTGGATAGATGAGGGACCTATTCCCTATTCTATTCAATCGTATTTATTGAGCGCTTACTGTGTGTAGCATCAGAAGGACCTGGGTTCTAATCCTAGCTCTGCTACATGTCTGCTGTGTGACCTTGGGTAAGTCATTTCACTTCTCTGGGATTCAGTTACCTCAACTGCAAAATAGGGATTAAGATTGTGAGCCCAATGTGGCACAGAGACTGTGTCCACCTGATTAGCTTGTATTTGGCGCAGAGCTTAGAACAATAATCACTATAAATACACAGTACTCATTTAAATAATGATTATTATATGATAAATCCCAAAGTAAGGGTTCTGCACTGAGGCTCGGCAGTAGAAGCTACATTTATTTAGCCCCGGCCATAAGTGGTGAAGTCCTGTAGATGTTTGGGACCAAGCGTGCTGTTCCCTGGCCATCAATCAATCAATCAATCAATCAATCGTATTTATTGAGCGCTTACTGTGTGCAGAGCACTGTACTAAGCGCTTGGGAAGTACAAGTTGGCAACATATAGAGACGGTCCCATCAGAAGTTTACACTCTAAGAAGGGAGACAAACATAAAGCTATTTTACAAATATAATGGTCAAAATAAACATTTAAATACATATTATGCATGAGTGTCAAGGAGGGGGAAAACAAGTTCATAAATGCTGGAACTGACCGAAGAGATGATACGGCTTTGGGTGCTGGGAAATCAGTTGAGGTGGGATTTTAGAAGGCTGGGAAAACTGGTTTATATGAGAGGGAGAGGGAGGGAGTTCCAATCTAGGGCCACAGTGTGAGTGAGGAGACAGAGATGGGAAAGTTGAGATCTCTGAGAGTGCATAGCACCTAGGATATCTGCATTGTCATGGAAAACTGTAATGCAAACCAAATGACACAATTTTTTTTATGGTATTTGTAAGTGTTTACTATGTGCCAGTCTGTTCTAAGCTCTGGGGTAGATACAAGATAATCAGTTATTATTATTAATAATAATAGTAGTAATTCAATCAATCAATCATATTTATTGAGTGCTTACTGTGTGCAGAGCACTGTACTAAGCGCTTGGGAAGCACAAGTTGGCAACATATAGAGACAGTCCCTACCCAACAGTGGGCTCACAGTCTAAAAGGGGGAGATGGAGAACAAAACCAAACATACTAACAAAATAAAATAGAATAGATATGTACAAGTAAAATAAATAAATAAATAGAGTAATAAATATGTACAAACACATAGTCATATATACAGGTGCTGTGGGGAAGGGAAGGAGGTAAGATGGGGGGGATGGAAAGGGGGACGAGGGGGAGAGGAAGGAAGGGGCGCAGTCTGGGAAGGCCTCCTTCCCAGTAATTGAGGTATTTAAGTGTTTATTATGTGCTAGGCACTGTGCTAAGCACTGGGGTGGATACAAGGCGATTGGGACATTGGACACAGTCCTTGTCCCAAGTGGGGCTCACTGCTTCAATCCCCATTTTACAGACGAGGTAACTGAGTCCCAGAGAAGTGAGGTGACTTGACTTGCTCAAGGTCACACAGTGGATGAGTGGCAGAGCCGGGATTCGAACCCATGACTTTCTGGCTCCCAGGGCTGTGCTAGCCACTAGGCTATGCTGCTTAGGTTGGACATAATCCACTATTTGCTCAACTCAGCTCCACTGATTGATAAACCCAAGATTTTTTATAGTTAGGTAGATTTTGTTGCTTTGTGCGTACTTCTGAGTATTTGCAACCTGTTCATTTTTTTACAAGCATACTTTTCACAACATGAACTGGAGGGCATCGGTGAATTCACTGAGAATTTAGAACATTAACTACCGTTCTACATTTTCTGGGAGTTCCGATTCAATTTTTGCCGAGTGATCTGGGGATTTGACCTGATTTTTTTTTATCACGCAGAGAAAAGAGAGAAGAATAAGAAACTTTTGTGTGCACATCTGTTGGTAGCACAACTATTAAGCACGCAGCATGGTTTATAATATTGAACATCCTTAGGGTACAAGAGGACTTGCTACCTTGTCATCTACTCAAATTAAAGGAGGAAAACAGTATAAAGTACTAACACAGGTTACTTTTAGCCCCACATTTAGTCCCAGCTCTGAGCTGTGGACAACTACACAGGAGTCACTAGTGGCTGAAATTGGAAAAGAGTGGGTTTTTTTCGTATTCTCAGACGACCAGTGCTCAAGGGTCGGTATGAGCTTGGGATTTGGCCGCTGCCAAGAATTGAGTTCACACTACCTGGTTGAAATGTCAGCTCAATAAATTGAATGCAATAATAATAATGATAGCATTTATTAAGCGCTTACTATGTGCAAAGCACTGTTCTAAGCGCTGGGGAGGTTAACAAGGTGATCAGGTTGTCCCACGGGGGGCTCTCAGTCTTCATCCCCATTTTCCAGCTGAGGGAACTGAGGTACAGAGAATAATAATAATGATAACATTTATTAAGCGCTATGTGCCAAGCACTGTTCTAAGCACTGAGGAGGTTAACAAGGTGATCAGGTTGTCCCACGGGGGCTCCCAGTCTTCATCCCCATTTTCCAGATGAGGTCACTCAGGCCCAGAGAGGTGAAGTGACTTCGCCAAAGTCACACAGCTGACGAGTGGCCGAGGCAGGATTAGAACCCACGACATCTGATTCCCAAGCCCGGGCTCTTGCCACTGAGGCACGCTGATGGAGGGGGCCCCTCACCCTTCTTTCTGCCTCAACCGTCCTGAATCTTACCCAAATACACACCAACTGTGCTGACGGAATCTGGTTACGGAGTCTAGTTATTTAGTTTTTAATATCTGTCGACACCTCTAGACTATAATCAATCAATCAATCGTATTTATTGAGCGCTTACTGTGTGCAGAGCACTGTACTAAGCGCTTAGGAAGTACAAGTTGGTAAGATCACTGTAAGCAGGTAATGTATCCACCAACTCTGTTGCATTGTATTCTCCCAAACATTTAGTAAAGAGCTCTGCACACAGTAAGCGCTCAATAAATACCACTGATTGATCGATTGATGGACTCCTATCAGAGCCTTTTATTGGAGGTGGAACTGAAGTTAAAGATCCTGAAAAGAAGGAAATGTAACCCTTAAGACCTTTAACACTCGCCCCAGCCATTAGTACTTGTCCTTATACCCTTTCCCCTACTTGTAATTTATTTTAATGTCCCTCTCCCCTGGGAGATTGCAAGCTCCTTGTGGGGAGGGACCATTTCTACCAACTCCACTGTATTATACTTTCCCAAGCACTTAGTACAATGCTCTGCATATAGTAGGGGCTTAAAAAAGCCACTAATAGTTATTATGATTTATTATTAAGTGCTGTTGAGTCATTTCCGATTCATAGCGACTCCTCGGATATACTTTTGAGTCATTTCCGATTCATAGCGACTCCACGGATATACTTTCTCCAGAACGTCCTGTCTTCTGCCATAATCCACAAATTTTCTAATGGTTCTTCTGTTATTGTTGTAATGGTCCACCTTCTAGACTGTGAGTCCGTTGTTGGGTAGGGACCGTCTTTATATGTTGCCAACTTGTACTTCCCAAGCGCTTAGTACAGTGATTTGCACACACTAAGTGCTCAATAAACATGATTGAATGGTCTCTATCCATCTAGCTGCTAGTCTGCCTCTTCCACATTTTCCCTGGACTCTTAGTACAGTGCTCTGCACACAGTAAGCGCTCAATAAACACGATTGAAGGGTCTCTATCCATCTAGCTGCCAGTCTGCCTCTTCCACTTTTTCCCTGGACTCTTCCTAGCATTAATGTTATTTCCAGATAATTAGTCCTCCTGATTATGTGTCCAAAATATACTAATCTAACTCGGGTCATTTGGCCTTCCAAAGACCGCTTTGGTTTAATTTGCTCCAAAGTCCATTTGTTTTTTGGGCAGTCCACGGTGTTTGCAAAAGCCTTCTCCAACTCCACACGAAAGAATCAATGTTCTTTCTATCCTGTTTTTTCACTTTCCAGCTTTTGGAACAATACATTGTCATTGACATTGGCATTCCCCCTTCTAGACTGTGAGCCCATTGTTGGGTAGGGACCGTCTCTATATGTTGCTAACTTGTACTTCCCAAGTGCTTAGTACAGTGCTCTGCACACAGTAAGCGCTCAATAAATGCGATTGAATGAATGAATGAATTGGAAACACCCTAGAGATGACAATTTGTATTTTTATGGCAGTTGTAATTGTAAATCAATCGTATTTATTGAGTGCTTACTGTGTGCAGAGCACTGTACTAAGCACTTGAGAAGTACAAGTTGGCAACATATAGAGACAGTCCCTACCCAACAGTGGGCTCACAGTTTATGTATATACCCATAATTTATTTACTTATCTCTCTATTTGTATCAATGTCTGTCTGCCCCACTAGACTAGGAACTCATTGTGGACTGGAATGCATCTGTTTGTAGTTATATTGTACTCTCCCAAGTGCTTAATTCAGTGATTTGCACACTGTAGGCACTCAATAAATACGATTGAATGAATAATCTTGTACTTTCTACTGTCTGGGAACTCTTCTTCCCATAATACTCTGAGAATTAAGTCCAATCAGCTAGCAGGGCAGAGCTTTTAAATTCAAGAGAAGGAATGCATTCTCTTTTCTAACATAGTAAGTGCTTAACAAATGCCATTATTATTATTATTATTATTGTTCTAGTCACATCATGCTCTAGTAACTTCACTGGAGACCTGCCAAAGGGCTGAGATGTGAGCATATATGCCCAGAGGTTTATCTTTGAAACTAGGGAGGTTGGTTGGTGCATTTACAGTAGTCTGTATCTACTGAGGCCTATAGAGCTAGTAGTTTGCTCTCATTTGAATCTGATTTAGCTTTCCCGCTTTCCTTTCCATTTGCATTAAACTAAAATTCAGTGTCTGAGCTTTGAATGTGAAATATTTGGGGCCGCTCTGAATTTAGCTCCTGTTTTCCCACTGCTAGCTTTCACTGAATGCTATAGGGGAAGTGATCACAGACTTGTTCGTGGAGCCCTGATAAGAGACATTTTAAAGCAGAAGCAGCATGGCTTAGTGGCAAGAGCCCGGGCTTGGGAGTTAGGGGTCGTGGGCTCTAATCCCGGTTCCGCCACTTATCAGCTGTGTGACTTTGGGCAAGTCACTTAACTTCTCTGGGCCTCAATCACATCATCTGTAAAATGGGGATTAAGACTGTGAGCCTCACGTGGGACAACCTGATTACCTTGTATCTACCCCAGTGCTTAGAAGAGTGCTTGGCCCATAGTAAATGCTTAAAAAATACCATCATCATCATTATTATTATTAATAAAAATCTCAGTGTCTAAACTTCTGGCAAACAAAAAGTGCTGCCATGACATTCTTTTGGGGACCCTAGTAAGCCTTCTAAGGGCAGAGACTGCACTTTTTAATTTTGTTTTACTCTCCCAACTCCCTAATAAAGTGCTCTGCACACATTCAGTGTTCAATCAACACCAATAATTGACCTCTCAATTAACAGCAATGATCGATTGTGTAATAGTAATAATAATGATGGCATTTGTTAAGTGCTTACTATGTGCAAAGCACTGTTCTAAACGCTGGGGAGGATACAAGGTGATCAGGTTGTCCCACGTGGGGGTCACAGTCTTAATCCCTATTTTACGGATGGGGTAACTGAGGCACAGAGAAGTTAAGTGACTTGCCCACAGTCACTCAGCAGACAAGCAGCGGAGCCGGGATTTGAACTCATGACCTCCGACTCCCAAGTCCATGCTCTTTCCTCTAAGCCATGCTGCTTCTCTAGGCTTCCAGAGAGAGGGGTGGCCATGTTGCAACCACTTCTACCACTCCCATCAAATAACTGGTCAAACAATTAATGGTATTTATTGAGTGCTTACTGTGTGCAGAGCACGGTACTAAAATGCCCAGGGCAGGCATATGGGTATCAGAAGTAATAATCTACCTATTCTAACGGTGGTTATGGTAGACTGAAGTAATAGTAGTGGTATTTATTAGCACGCCACTTGAGGTGGAGAGCTTCACTAAGTACTTGGGAAAATAATGGTCACATATTCCCTTCAATCAATCAATCAATCAATCGTATTTATTGAGCACTTACTGTGTGCAGAGGACTGTACTAAGCGCTTGGGAAGTACAAGTTGGCAACATATAGAGATGGTTCCTACCCAACAGTGGGCTCACAGTCTAGAAGGGGGAGACAGAGAACAAAACAAAACATATCCATCCATTTGATTGTTTACTATATGCCAAGCACTGTTCTAAGCACTGGGGTAGATACAAGGTAATCAGGTTGTCCCACGGGGGGCTCACAGTCTTCATCCCCATTTTCCAGATGAGGGAACTGAGGCCCAGAGAAGTGAAGTGACTTGCCCAAAGTCACCCAGCTGACAAGTGGCGGAGCTGGGATTTGAGCCAACGGCCTCTGACTCCAAAGCTCGGGCTCTTTCCACTGAGCAATCATAGTAAGCAAAACAATCAATCCATCGGTGGTATTTATTGAGCACTTATAGTGTGTGCAGAGCACTGTACGAAGCACTTGAGAGAGTACAATTCAACAGAGTTGGTAGGCTCGCTCCCTGCCCAATACGAGCTTACAGTCTAGAGCAGCGTGGCTCAGTGGAAAGAGCCCGGGCTTTGGAGTCAGAGGTGGTGGGTTCAAATCCCAGCTCCACCAATTGTCAGCTGTGTGGCTTTGGGCAAGTCACTTCACTTCTCTGGGCCTCAGTTATCTCATCTGTAAAATGAGGATTAAGACTGTGAGCCCCCCGTGGGACAACCTGATCACCTTGTAACCTTCCATGCGCTTAGAAAAGTGCTTTGCACATAGTAAGTGCTTAATAAATGCCATTATTATTATTATTATTATTATTATTATTATTATTAGAGGGCAGTATTAGAGTGTCTTACTGGAGTTTCCAAGAAATCACTGTTCCTTCCAAGCCAGTTGAAAAATGCACTTGTGTCACTACAGTTCTCCTGGATTTCCCACCGACCTCTGACGTTTTACTATACCAAAAAGGGAGGAGAATGTAGATTCAACTTGGTTACCTTCTCAGTAGCAGAAATAGTAACTTGATTCTGGGCTTCTTGGTTCTCAGATATCCAGTTCCTCCGAGCCATTTCTTCCCACTCAGCCTGCATCTTATCCCAGAATTCTGTGTCTGACTAGGAGAGGAGAAAAGGGAATGCATTGTTAATAATAAAAATAATAATATTCATTAAGTGCTTACTATGTGCCAGGCAGTGTTCTAAGTGCTGGGGTAGATACAAAGCAATCACATTGGATACAGTCCCTGTCAATCAATCAATCATATTTATTGAGCACTTACTGTGTGCAGAGCACTGTACTAAGCGCTTGGGAAGTACAAGTTGGCAACATATAGAGACGGTCCCTACCCAACAGTGGGCTTACCCCACATAGGGCTCACAGTC
Source organism: Tachyglossus aculeatus (assembly GCF_015852505.1). NCBI lineage: Eukaryota > Metazoa > Chordata > Mammalia > Monotremata > Tachyglossidae > Tachyglossus > Tachyglossus aculeatus. The sequence goes on along the minus strand of NC_052066.1, from coordinate 52,673,560 downwards.
TTCACCCCCATTTTACAGATTAGTTAACTGAGGCACAGACAAGTGAAGTGATTTGTCCAAGGTCACACAGCCAACACGTGTCAGAGCTGGGATTAGAACCACACCCTTTAACTCCCAGGATGGCGCTCTAATCAATCAGTCAATCAATCATATTTACTGAGTGTTTATTGAGTGCAGAGCATCGTACCAAGCGCTCGGGAGCACTTGAAAGCAGCGTGGCTCAGCGGAAAGAGCCCGGGCTTTGGAGTCAGAGGTCGTGGGTTCAAATCCTGGCTCCGGCTCTTGTCAGCTGTGTGACTTTGGGCAAGTCACTTCACTTCTCTGGGCCTCAGTTCCCTCATCTGTAAAATGGGAATGAAGGCTGTAAGCCCCTCGTGGGACAACCTGATTACTTTGTATCTACCCAGTGCTTAGAACAGTGCTTTGCACATAGTAAGCGCTTAACAAATACCAACATTATTATTATTGGGAGAAGCAGTGCTGTCTAGCGGGTAGAGCATTGGCCTAGGAGTCAGAAGGACCTGGCTTCTAATCCCAGCTCCTCACATGTCTGTTGTGTGACCTTGGGCAGGTCATTTTACTTCTCTGTGCCTCAGTTACCTCCTCTGTAAAAAGTGGATTAAGACTGTCAACCCCACGTGGTACATGGACCTTTTTCAACATGATTAGCATTTGTCTAGCCCAGATCCTAATACAGTGCTTAACAAATACCATTAAAAAAAGCAAACAAAAAACAGAGTTGGTAAACTCATTCCCTGCCCCAAACAGTTAACCCTGGTCTACGGCGTGGTGAGCAAGAGTGACTCCATTTTGTATTATTTGACCCTGGGAGCAACAAGGCCAAAGGACGACTCCATCGTGTTATTAATTTGACCCCGGGAGCAACAAGGCCCAAGGAGGAGGCACTGTATTATCTTTCTGCGGAGTTTTGAGGACCTGAATTTTTGGAGAGGATCTGAATTGTTTTGCAGAGGGCTTAAGGAGGGGCTCTGCTGGGGAAGAAAAAGCCTGCCAGATGGGACTATGCCCACGAGGGAATAAGCCCAAGGGGAGGAGTCGCCGTCGCCTCTGGTTTACCCCGTAATGAACGCAAGACAGCGGGCAATCCTGAGCAGCCCCCTCCGCTGCAATCCCCTGAGAACAATGGATAAGACGGGGAAAGAACTGGCCCTCTTTCCCTTTATTATAGTATATATAAAATAAAATATATCAAATAAAATATATAATAAAGTAATAATTAATAATAAAATAAAATATATAATCTTTATTATATATAATAAATATAATTTATTTATAATTAAATATTTATTTATTCATTTATTTATTTTACTTGTACATATCTATTCTATTTATTTTATTCTGTTAGTATGTTTGATTTTGTTCTCTGTCTCCCCCTTTTAGACTGTGAGCCCACTGTTGGGTAGGGACCGTCTCTATATGTTGCCAACTTGTACTTCCCAAGCGCTTAGTACAGTGCTCTGCACACAGTACAGTTGGGCAACAAATAGAGACAATCCCTACCCAACAATGGGCTCACAGTCTAGAAGGGGATAGACAGACATCAAAACAAAACAAAACAAGTAGCCAGGCATCAATAGCATCAACTGACCTCTCTCCCAAACCCTCCCCTAGCCTAGTACTCCCTTCCCCTCCATATATGTCAGACCACGACTCTCTCCACTTTCAAAGCATTACTAAGGTCATGTCTCCTCCAAGAGGCCTTCCCGGATTAAGCCCGCTTTTCCCCGGCTCCCTCTCCCTTAGTGCTCAGCACTTAGAACAGTGCTTTGCACATAGTAAGCACTTAATAAATGCTATCATTATTATTATTATTCATTCATCCAATCGTATTTATTGAGCGTTTACTGTCGCCTATGTATTTCAATGTGACCTTTGAACATTTGATGGTCATCTCACCCCCAATCATACAGCACTTCTTTATATATCTTTACAATACGTATTATAAATGACTTATTTATAATATTATCACATTACCGTCTGTCTCCCCCTCTATCCTCTAAGTTCATTATGGGCGGGAACATATCTGCTAATTCTGTTGCACTGTACTCTCCCAAGCACTTAGCACAGTGCTTTGCACATAATAAACATTTAATAAATGCTATCATTATTATTATTATTCATTCATTCAACCGTATTTATTGAGCGTTTACTGTGTCGCCTATGTATTTCAATCTGTGACCTTTGAACATTTGATGTTCATCTCACCCCCAATCAAACAGCACTTCTGCATATATCTTTTAGACTGTGAGCCCACTGTTGGGTAGGGACTGTCTCTATATGTTGCCAATTTGTACTTCCCAAGCGCTTAGTACAGTGCTCTGCACATAGTAAGCGCTCAATAAATATGATTGATGATGATCTTTACATTACATATTATAAATGACTTGTTTATAATATTATCACATTAATGTCTGTCTCTCCCTCTATCCTCTAAGTTCACTATGGGCAGGAACGTACCTGCTAATTCTGTTGCATTGTACTCTCCCAAGCGCTTAGCACAGTGCTCTGCACATAGTAAGTACTTAATAAATGCTATCATTATTATTATTATTATTCATTCATCCAATCGTATTTATTGAGCGTTTACTGTCGCCTATGTATTTCAATGTGACCTTTGAACATTTGATGTTCATCTCACCCCCAATCATACAGCACTTCTGTATATATCTTTATATTACATATTATAAATGACATTTATAATATTATCACATTAACGTCTGTCTCCCCCTCTATCCTCTAAGTTTGTTATGGGTGGGAACGTATCTGCTAATTCTGTTGCATTGTACTCTCCCAAGCGCTTAGCACAGTGCTCTGCACATAGTAAGCACTCAATAAATATGACTGATTGATTAATAGGCCTCAGTTACCTCATCTGTACTCCTTATCTTCCCTCCCAACCCCTGCCCTCTCCCTGACTTTCCCATCACTGTTGACGGCACTACCATCCTTCCCGTCTCACAAGCCCGCAACCTTGGTGTCATCCTCGACTTCGCTCTCTCGTTCACCCCTCAAATTCAATCCGTCACCAAAACCTGCCAGTCTCACCTCTGCAACATCGCCAAGATCTGCCCTTTCCTCTCCATCCAAACGGCTACCTTGCTATTTCAATCTCTCATCCTATCCCATCTGGATTACTGCATCAGCCTCCTCTTTGATCTCCCATCCTCCTGTCTCGTCCCACTTCAGTCCAGACTTCATGCTGCTGCCCGGATTGTCTTTGTCCAGAAATGCTCTGGGCATGTTACTCCCCTCCTCAAAAATCTCCAGTGGCTACCAGTCAACCTACGCATCAAGCAAAAACTCCTCACTCTCGGCTTCAAGGCTTTCCATCACCTCACCCCCTCCTAACTCACCTCCCTTCTCTCCTTCTACTGCCCAGCCCGCCCCCTCCGCTCCTCCACCGCTGATCTCCTCACCGTACCTCGCTCTCACCTGTCCCGCCATCGACCCCCGGCCCACGTCCTCCCCCTGGCCTGGAATACCCTCCCTCCGCACATCCGCCAAGCTAGCTCTCTTCCTCCCTTCAAAGCCCTACTGAGAGCTCACCTCCTCCAGGAGGCCTTCCCAGACTGAGCCCCCTTTTTCCTCTCCTCCTCCCCATCCCCTTCGCCCTACCTCCTTCCCCTCCCCACAGCACCTGTATATATGTTTGTACAGATTTATCACTCTATTTACTTTACTTGTACATATTTACTATTCTATTTATTTTGTTAATGATGTGCATCTAGCTTTACTTCTATTTATTCTGATGACTTGACACCTGTCCACATGCTTTGTTTTGTTGTCTGTCTTCCCCTTCTAGACTGTGAGCCTGTTGTTGGGTAGGGACCGTGTTTATATGTTTCCAACTTGTACTTCCCAAGCACTTAGTACAGTGCTCTGCACACAGTAAGAGCTCAATAAATATGATTGAATGAGTGAATGAATCTGTAAAGTGGGCCTGGAACTCCCTCCCTCCTCTAATCTGACAGACAACTGCTCTCCCTGGCTTCAAAGCCTAATTGAAGGCACATCTCCTCCAAGAGGCCTTTCCAGCGCTTACAACAGTGCTTTGCACATAGTAAGCGCTTAATAAATGCCATCATTTTTTTAAGCCCCACTTTTTCTCATCTCCCCCTCTCCTCTGCAACACCCCAACTTGCTCCCTTTGCTCTTCCCCCATCCCAGCCCCAAAGCACTTATGTCCATATCTGTAATTTTATTTACCCCTTTGCACTTCTCCGTCCCCTCCACAACCCCAAAGAACTTATGTACATATTTGTAATTTTATTCATTTGTATTGATGTCTGTCTCTCCCACTCTCGACTGTGAGCTCACTGTGGGCAGGGAATGTCACTATTTATTGTTGCATTGTACTTTCCCAAGCACTTAGTACAGTGCTCTGCACACAGTAAGCAATCAATAAATACAACTGAGTGAATGAATGAATGAAAATAGGGGTTAAGTGTTAGCTCCATGTGGGACAGGGACTGTGTCCAACCTGATTATCTTGTATCTACCCTGTGCTTAGTACATTGTAAGTGCTTAAAATAGACCATTAAAAAAAAAAACAAAAAAACCACCACGGCCCATTTTGCCCAGAAAAATATGCATTACGAAAGTAGAAGATTGATGACCCAAATCACCACTGCAGGATTCTTTAACAACAATTTTACTTTTAGAAACAAATCTATCCACGCTTTCATAGGTCTTGTTTCATTTTCTATGCTACAGAGCTTCAGTACTGCTGGCGAAAAATGGAATTCGAAGAAGTCGAAATTTGGTTTACTCTCCTGGCTGTCCTTGGGAATCGTAAAACAAAGTAATCGCAGAGGACTGCTTGCTCTGAGCTTGTAAATTTTCAGTTCTCCAAATGGAATACTCCTTTCTTGGTGGTGTTAAAAATCAATATGTCGCAGAAAATCAATCAAGTTAATTTTACAGTGTTTACTGACTGCCACTAGCCATATGAAGTGTTTGCTAAATAGCAGCTGTGCTCCATTCTGAGGCAGCTGCATTTCCGTAGTAAGATTCTTTCGAATTCAGAGTAATTTGGGCTAGTTCTTGAGGAAAGCAGGGTAATGCTGGTTTTTAATGAGAGTATCACTGGAGTTCATCTGCTGCAAACTAAAGCTGATGAACGGTATGGCCGATGAAAGAGCACACATCTGGAAGTCAGAGGACCTGAGTTCTAATCCTGCCTCTACCACATGTCTGCTGTGTGACCTTGGGCAAGTCACTTAACTTCTCTGTGACTCAATTTCCTCACTTGTAAAGGGACGATTTAACACCAATTCTCCCTCCTATTTGGACTGAGATCCTATGTTCGGCAGGGACTGTAGCCAACCTGATTAACTCAAAACTACCCCAGTGTTCAGGACAGTGTTTAACACAGAGTCAGTGCTTAACAAATACCGTAATGATTATTATTAATTATTATCACTAAATAGTATCATCAGAGAAATGATGATGGGATCCTCACTTGAGACAAGCTCTACTTTAATGCTGCACATCAGGCCTTGAACTATTTAAATTGAGTTACCTCTGCCTAATTAAGATTTGGAGCACAGACTCCACCTAATTACAGAGATCTACTTTTAGCTAAATCAAATTTACTCCTCCAGCTTCATTCATGAAAACACAAACCGCAGTGCTTTTCTATTTTTAATCCATTTCCCTGCTTTCAAAGAAATACATCTAAATATATTTGAAATTCCACCGTTACTTAAAGCAATTGCTTATTGAATATTTTCTTGGGCATTGGTTCCTAGTTATAAACAAACATTATTATAATATTATAATAATAATCGTGTTATTTGTTAAGCACTTACTGTAGGCCAGGGACTGTATGATCATTGAGGTGGATGATGCCTGTTTACTTGAATTGATGTCTGTCTCCCCGCCTCTAGACTGTGAGCCCACTGTGGGCAGGGATTGTTTCTCTTTATTGCTGTATTGTACTTTTCAAGCACTTGGCACAGTGCTCTGCACACAGTAAGCGCTCCATAAGTACAATTGAATGAATGAATTTAAGCCAACTTGTACTTCCCAAGTGCTTAGTACAGTGCTCTACACACAGTAAGCGCTCAATAAATTAGTCTTTTAGACTGTGAGCCCACTGTTGGGTAGGGACTGTCTCTATATGTTGCCAATTTGTACTTCCCAAGTGCTTAGTACAGTGCTCTGCACATAGTAAGCGCTCAATACGATTGATGATGATGATGATAAATACGAATGAATGAATGAATAAGCCAGTCGGGTTGGGCACAGTCTGCGTCCCATGTGGGGTTCGCGGTCTCAATCCTCATTTTCCTGATGAGGTAACTGAGGCCCAGAGAAGCAAAGTGACTCACCCAAGGTCACACAGCAGACAAGTGGCAGAGCTGGGATTAGATCTCACTAACCTATCGACGCCTAGGCCTAGGCTCTATTCACTACAACATGCTGCTTTCTGTTCAGAAACAGACATCTGTGTGGTACCTTTACATCCTAGACCTGTAAGGATTTCTATCACGATAGCAAATTCAGGTGGGCAAATAAGTATTTTGGGGAGGAAAACATTTCGGCCTGATGTACCTGGCAATGGGAGTGTAATTGTGCCTAAGAATAAAGCCAAGATAGCTCTCTTCCTCCCTTCAAGGCCCTACTGAGAGCTCACCTCCTCCAGGAGGCCTTCCCAGACTGAGCCCCTTCCTTCCTCTCCCCCCATCGCCCTCTCCATCCCTACTCTATTTATTTATTTATTACTCTATTTATTACTCTATGTATTACTCTATTTATTTATTTATTTATTTTACTTGTACATATCTATTCTATTTATTTTATTTTGTTAGTATGTTTGGTTTTGTTCTCTGTCTCCCCCTTTTAGACTGTGAGCCCGCTGTTGGGTAGGGACTGTCTCTATATGTTGCCAATTTGTACTTCCCAAGCGCTTAGTACAGTGCTCTGCATATAGTAAGCGCTCAATAAATACGATTGATGATGATGAATAAATCGTTTCCTCAACATATTTCTATCAAAATACCTAGTTGAAAATTAAAGTAAATGGGTTCAATAGCAGATAAACTGGAGACCAAAGTCTTTAATCACAAGTTCAAGCCTCCTCGCCTCCTCCCCAGTTTTAAGGCAGAATATTAAGGGCCAATTATTGAACTGCTCATTATTTTGGAGAGTTGAATGTTATATTAAGGACCAATTATTGAATTGCTCATTATTTTGGAGAGTTGAATGTTATATTAAGGACCAACTATTGAACTGCTCATTATTTTGGAGAGTTGAATGTTACTTACAGGTGGGTCACCACTGCCCTAACACACAATTGCCTAGACTGTAGACATCTCAAACCTGGATGGAAAATATCCGGCTGAATGCAGCGTGGCTCAGCGGAAAGAGCACGGGCTTGGGAGTCAGAGGTCATGGGTTCAAATCCTGCCTTTGCCGCTTGTCAGCTGGGTGACTTTGGGCAAGTCACTTCACTTCTCTGTACCTCAGTTACCTCATCTGTAAAATGGGGATTAAGATTGTGAGCCCCACATGGGACAACCTGATCACCAGTGTTTAGAACAGTGCTTTGCACATTGCAAATGCTTGACAAATACCAAAATTATAGAGAAGCAGTGTGGCCCAGTGGAAAGAGCATGGGATTGGGAGTCAGAGGTCACGGGTTCAAATCCCGGCTCTGCCAACTGTCAGCTGTGTGACTTTGGGCAAATCACTTTCATTCATTCATTCAATCGTATTTATTTATTTTTTAATGGGATTTATTAAGTGCTTACTATGTGCAAAGCACTGTTCTAAGCACAGGGGAGGTTACAAGGTGATCAGGTTGCCCCACGTGGGGCTCACAGTCTTCATCCCCATTTTACAGATGAGGGAACTGAGGCCCAGAGAAGTGAAGTGACTTGCCCAAAGTCACACAGCTGACAAGTGGCGGAGCCGGGATTTGAACCCATGACCTCTGACTCCAAAGCCCGTTATTGAGCACTTACTGTGTGCAGAGCACTGTACTAAGCGCTTGGGAAGTACAAGCTTGCAACATCTAGAGACGGTCCCTACCCAACAGCGGGCTCACGGTCTAGAAGGGGGAGACAGACAACAAAACAAAACACATAAACCAAATAAAATAAATAGAATAAATATGTACAAGTAAAATAGAGTAATAAATATGTACAAACATATATACATATAAACACTTCTCTGTGCCACAGTTCCCTCATCTGTAAAATGGGGATTAAGACTGTGAGCCCCATGTGGGACAACCTGATCACCTTATAACCTCCCCAGTGCTTAGAACAGTGCTTTGCTCAGAGTAAGTGCTTGGCAAATATCATTACCATTATTATTATTATTATTATTATTATTTTTATTATGAGGATTCTGACTGCTTCAACCTCTGACCCAAATTGACCTTGCTTCAACCCCCAAATTATCCAGTGAGTTTGACTGCCCTGGGATGGCTTTTAACTCCTTTCAGACTCAGGACTGTTATACCCAACGACCAAGACAAAAGAAGAAATCTCTCCCTGAGCAAGCACAGTTGGAATTGTTTATTTTGCATCAGTTACCAGGGGGAGTTTATGTTTTCTTAGCAAGGCATTAGAGTGCATTTAAAGAAAGTAATTATGTACACATTTAATTTTAATTTCCTTGTTAGATGTTAGGCAAAATACATTTAATTTCTTAGTTATTTAAATGATAACATTCAAAGCAGTCTGTTACTCTCTGCCCCTTCCCTTGGCAGTCTTTAATGTAGCTAGACCTCAGGTGTAAAATGGAGATATGCATAGTTGGCTGTAAGTATTACATTGAAAAGGGGTTTGAGTGTCTTTTGTGGCAAATTTGCTGTACACACAGCTGTTTTACAGTACTTCTAAAAAATAATATTTCTAAATGGATTCTCTCCTACCCCCGGGGAACAAAAATTCATTTTCTTACATAATTCTAGAGTTTATTTTATTAGATTATGGAACAGGGCTTCTTTAATTTACACCAAGCATATTTTATTTAGGGACCATCTCTATATGTTGCCAACTTGTACTTCCCAAGCGCTTAGGACAGTGCTCTGCACATGATAAGTGCTCAATAAATATGATTGAATGAATGAATTATACTTTTTGGAAGCAGATCTAAATCTTCCTTGGTGGGGAGGGAGAGAGAGAGAGACAGAAAGAGAGAAAGAGAGAGCGAGAGGGAGAGAGAGGGAGAAAGAGTGTAGCACTATTCTAAGCGTTCATTCATTCAATTGTATTTATTGAGCGTTTAGTGTGTGCAGAGCACTGGACTAAGCGCTTGGGAAGTACAAGTTGGCAACATATAGAGAAGGTCCCTACCCAACAATGGGCTCACAGTCTAGAAGGGAGAGACAGACAACAAAACAAAACATGTGGACAGGTGTCAAGCCATCAGAATAAATAGAAGTAAAGCTGGATGCACAACATTAACAAAATAAAATAAATAGAATAGTAAATATGTACAAGTAAAATAAATAGAGTAATAAATCTGTACAAACATATATACAGGTAATGGGGTAGCTATAAATTAATCATGTTGGATACAGTCCTTGTCACACATGGGATTCATAGTCTAAGTAAGAGGGAGAATACATATTTAATCCCCATTTTACAGAGGCACAGAGTAGTTAAATGACTTGCCCAAGGTCACACAGCAGGCAAGTGGTGGAGCCAGGATTAGAATTTAGTTCCTCTGACTACGAGGCCCATGCTCTTGCAGCTAGGCAGGTAGCTTGTTAATATACAATCAATCAATCAATCAATTGTATTTATTGAGTGCTTACTGTGTGCACAGCACTGTACTAAGCACATGGGAAGTACAAGTTGGCAACATATAGAGACAGTCCCTACCCAACAGTGGGCTCACAGTCTAGAAGGGGGAGCCAGAGAACAAAACCAAACATACTAACAAAATAAAATAAATAGAATAGATATGTACAAGTAAAAGAAATAAATAAATAGATTAATAAATATGTACAAACATATATACATATATACAGGTGCTGTGGGGAAGGGAAGGAGGTAAAATGGGGGGAGAGGAAGGAAGGGGCTCAGTCTGGGAAGGCCTCCTGGAGGAGGTGAGCTCTCAGTAGGGCCTTGAAGGGAGGAAGAGAGCTAGCTTGGCGGATGGGCAGAGGGAATACAACTTCCACAACAACCATTAGGTTTCCAGGAAACCTTTGTTGTTCATATTCCCTCAATTAAAATATTCGTTGACACTCCTGCCCCCTCCTCTGATTGTTTCCCTCAAGCAGGATCTGATGGGAGGCAAATAAGCCATTTCAAAGAAGTAATAATAATAATAATGATGGCATTTGTTAAGTACTTACGATGTGCAAAGCACTGTTCTAAGTGCTGGGGAGGTTGCAAGGTGATCAGGTTGTCCCACGGGAGGCTCACAGTTTTAATCCCCATTTTACAGATGAGGTAACTGAGGCCCAGGGAAGTTAAGTGACTTGCTCAAAGTCACACAGCTGACAGTTGGCAGAGTCGGAATTTGAACCCATGACCTCCGACTCTAAAGCCTGGGCTCTTTCCACTGAGTCATGCTGCTTCTCAAATAGTGTGAGAGCACGGACTTGGAAGTCAGAAGGTCCTGGTTCTAATCCCGGCTCTGCCACAGGTCTGCTGTGTGACCTTGGGCAAGTCACTTCACTTACTGGGCCTCAGTTACCTCATCTGTAAAATGGGGATTAAGACTGTGAGCTCCAAGCAGGGCAGGGACTGTGCCAACCCAATTTGCTTGTATCCACCCCAGTGCTTAGAACATAGTAAGCACCTAACAAGTATCATACTAGTAATCATGATTATTATTACAATCTGATGGTGGGAAAAGTCTTTGCGTTGAGCTCCTGCGGTAGTTTGGAAGTGATCAGAAAGGCATCTCAGTCCAGTCATACTGCTTCCACTTGTTCCCTAGGCTGGATGATGATGATGATGATGGTATTTATTAAACGCTTACTATGTGCAAAGCACTGTTCTAAGCGCTGGAGCCAAGATCTCCCCCCAGACCCACGGTGGGGAGGAGTTGGAAAGGAGCAGATTCAGAGAGGAGAAATGAATCCTCCAGAAAATGTGGGACATAAAGCTCTAAAACCCCCAACCAGGCACCCCTAACTTGGATGAGAAGAGTCCCACCTTATTTCCTCCCCACACCCCAAGGGCATGAGAAGGCGGCTCGAAAACATTCGATCTGAGAAATTCGCCCAACAGGAGGATCGCCGTCCATAAAGTCGATTGACTATGTGGTAACGAAAACTGGGCTCAATGGTTGAGAGTAATAGGAAAATGCGTACTGACAAGATAATCAGTTCAGGCATGGTCGCCATCACACGGGAGGCTCACAATCTAAGTAGGGAGAGCAGACGTCTTATCCCCTATTTTAACAAATGAGGAAATTGGAATACAGAGAAGTTAAGTAACCTGCAGAATTACAAAACACTATTGTAAATATAGAATATATAAATTATAAATATATATTCTACATATATATAAATCACTATTATAAATGGTATTTTTGGAACACCTTCTCTGAAAATCAATCAGTCAATTAATCGTATTTATTGAGCGCTTACTGTGTGCAGAGCACTGTACTAAGCGCTTGGGAAGTACAAGTTGGCAACATATAGAGACAGTCCCTACCCAACAGTGGGCTCACAGTCTAAAAGGGGGAGACAGAGAACAAAACCAAACATACTAACAAAATAAAATAGAATAGATATGTACAAGTAAAATAAATAGAGTAATAAATATGTACAAACATATATACATATATACAGGTGGTGTGGGGAAGGGAAGGAGGTAAGATGGGGGGATGGAGAGGGGGACGAGGGGGAGAGGAAGGAAGGGGCTTAGTCTGGGAAGGCCTCCTAAAAGCATAAATTGTTTCAGAAAATGGTGAAAGACAACTGCCAAGAAACACTGCTTGTTTCGCTAAATTATAATATTTGTTTTTAATTGGTAGTGAAGTATGAGTATGTAACAACATGAACTCATTACACTCATGAGGAAACACAGTTCTCATTTGATATTTGATCGGCTTTTGTTCATCTTTCTTGAATCTAAATTGGTCAAATCCTGAATAAAGGTGTGCAGTGAATTGAGACTTTGCTCCCAACGGTGATACTTGCACCTGGTTTCCATTTCTCTCAACATAAATTTTCCAGTTTCCTAAGAGACAGAAGTGCTGAGGTAACATATAGGCTGGCTGCCAAGATCAAACAGGTGGAGAGAATGGATAGAGTGCCAGTTAGATGCGGATTTACTACAGGAACAAAGACAAACAAAATGGGGAAAAGAGGGAGACCGTCAACAAACAAGTGGGAAGACACAGTATGTTGTGGAAAATTCAGTGAGTTAAAAGGATATATTAACTGTATTAGACTGAATCAGGTTTGAGAAGAGTCACGGGCAGCTGCTGTATTTCTTCCCTTTCGCCAGTTAGTAGTTATATAATGGAACCCAGCATTGAAAATGATTGCAATTTACTGCTCCGACCACAAATTATGGTGTCTGAGGAAAACAAGATTCAGATAGCAGCTTTGGAGGAGATACAGAGATAACTCTTCAAGCACCACAGAAACATAAAAACTCAGTAACGTTTTACGTTCTCTTTACAAATATAATTTACATTATTTTGTAATAGTGAACTTGAACTCTCATCTGTGTTTTTGTCAAGATTTTTACTTGCATTATATAGGTTCTCTATAAATAGTTTAGCGAGATTTTCTTTAATCTTCCGTTGAAACGCGACTTGAAGAGCATAAGGTGAATAGTGGTTTTGTGTGTGGGTGTGTGTGTGTTTTGAGTAGAGGACAAAAAAAAATCTGCTAAAACTCTACATGAGTTGGACAGTATCTCTATTGGGATTTGTCATTAGAGATATAGTGCAATTTTTTTTTAATTTGGAATTTGGAGAGCCTGACAAAAATAGTTAATGTCAAGTATTGAACCTGTTATATGAAATTGCTGGTTTACTGATTAAAACATTATTTTCCATAATATTTATGTACCCATAGTGTAATGCTAGATGAAAATACACTGCCAGCATATATATTTTGAAGGGATCATTCCTTAGAATCACCAGGAAGTTCAGAGTGGAGAATGAGAGGGAAGAAAGCATGTTTGTTTTAGAAACCCCTTGAATCCAACTACTTATAAGTTTCAAAAATACTGACTCTTGGGTCAACAAGATTTCCCCCACTTCTCACCCTTAGGAAAATAGAGTTTTAATACTAATTATCCATGAAGCAAAGAGGTGTTTTCAAATTTAAAGAAACTCACAAATTGACTAGTTCTCTTGCTGCCTTAAAATATCACATTTTGACACACGTTCCCCACGTTGGACATATATTAGTGAGGGTGTAGTTCCTGAGGATTAGAGAATAATTTAGACATACTTGCTCAATAACTTTGTTCTTTGCTAAAATAAATTTTTCTAAACTTTTCAGGAGACTAGAAAATTATTATTTTCTGGAATACTTAATGTGACTTGAGAACATTTTAAGTAATATAATCAAAAGAGAATGGATTTTCAGTCCATTAATCCTCTCCATCTGCATGAGAAAAGAGAGATTAAAAAAGCAAAAAGAGACGAAGGAAATGATGGTAATCAATAATCTGGGTAGGAGGATATTTTAGCCCGCAATTCCGTACTTAATTCTAGAATTTAAAAAATGCTTAGTTCAAGAATGACTAACAGATTTCCTTCCAAATTGCCCGTTATTTCTGAGGTTCCTATCCCATGCTCAGAAATTAAGAAAATTATTTTAGACCAAAACCAGATATTTCTGTAGAAAGAAAAACTCCTTCCTCAACTTCTTCACTGTGCCTCTGTGTATAACAGACATGAGAGACTTTGTTTCGACTCAGTATCTGGGTTTTCTATTCAAAGTTGGGTGAAAAACATCTAACACTTTTCTGAACATTGCACACATATAAATGTTAAATGATTCATAACAGATGATAAGAAGATAAAGGGAGAGGAAGCAAAAAACAGAAGGGGAAAAAGTATGATTACTAAATTAGTGCTACAGATGAAGTTTGATTAGAAGAAACTTTGGTGAATGAATTGGGAATTTCTGACCAGTCTTTGTTTGCTTTATTTATAATGACATTTGTTAAGCACTTACTATGTGCAAAGCACTGTTCTAAGCACTGGGGAAGATACAAGGTTATCAGATTGTCCCGTGTGGGGCTCACAGTCTTCATCCCCATTTTACAGATGCGGTAACTGAGGCACAGATAAGTTAAGTGACTTGCCCAAAGTCACACAGCTGACAATTGGCGGAGCTGGGATTTGAACCCATGACCTCTGACTCCCAAGCCCGTGCTCTTTCCATTGAGCCACGTTGCTTTTCTACTTTTAGACATCTTCTTTTAGACTCTTCTCTGCTTTTAGACATCCTCTTCTTTCCCAATCAATCAAATTTACTGCATGCTTACTGTGTGCAGAGCTAAATGCACACAGTAGCAGTGACAACTGTAGAGAAGCAGTGTGGCTCACTGGAAGGAGCCCGGGCTTTGGAGTCAGAGGTCATGGGTTTAAATCCCAGCTCCGCCAATTGTCAGCTGTGTGACTTTGGGCAAGTCACTTAACTTCTCTGGGCCTCAGTTACCTCATCTGTAAAATGGAGATTAAGACTCTGAGTTCCCTGTGGGTCACCCTGATCACCTTGTAACCTCCCCAGTGCTTAGAACAGTGCTTTGTACATAGTAAGTGTTTAATAAATGCCATCCTCATAATTATTACTAAATGCCTTAAAGACTGTAGGCTGTAAACTCATCCCTCTGGACTGTAAGCTATTTATTCATTCATTCATTCAATCACATTTATTGAGCACTGTACTAAGCGCTTGGGAAGTACAAGTTGGCAACATATAGAGACGGTTTATGAGCAGGGAACATGTCTACCAACTTTGTTGTACTCTCTCAAGTGTTTAGCAACAGAGTTATTATCAATAATAATAATAATAATAATGGTTTTTGTTAAAGGCTTACTATGTGCCAGGCACGGTACTAAGCGCTGGGGTGGATACAAGCAAATCAAGTTGGACACAGTCCCTGTCCCATTTGGGGCTCAGTCTCAATCCCCATTTTACAGATGAGGTGACTGAGGCCCAGAGAAGTGATGTAACTTGCCTGAGGTCACACGGCAGGCAAGTGGTGGAGCCAGGATTCAAACCCATGACCTTCTAATTTTCAGGCCCAAGCTCTATCCACTACACCATGCTGCTTCAGAGTTGGTAGATAGGTTCCCTGCCCAAAAATAGCTTACAGTCTAAAGGGATGATTTACAGATTACAGTCTTAAAGGCATTTAGACTCAAACCACTGCGCTGGTAGCAGAATTGCCATCAGAACTTCCAATGATTGTGTTCCTGCATTGAACACAGTGAGGCTCCTGTGTGTGTGTGACTAAAATGCACATAATAGAGACTTTACAATTCCTGTTGTCAAGCAAAATACATTTTCAAATAGCAATTCAACTCTGAATGAAAAAGATAGAAAAGAAACTCAATAAGCCTATGTAAAACTCTTAGGAAAAGTTCTAGTAATATAATTCTAGAAAAGCTTTCACTTTAAAGCCTCATTATAAAAAGCTGTTTAAATTTGTTATTCTTTCATTCATTCATTCAATCGTATTTATTGAGTGCTTACTGTGTGCAGAGCACTGTACTAAGCACTTGAGAAGTACAGGTTGGCAACATACAGATAAGGTCCCTACCCAACAACGGGCTCACAGTCTAGAAGGGGGAGACAGACAACAAAACAAAACATGTGGATAGGTGTCAAGTCATCAGAACAAATAGAATTAAAGCTAAATGCACATCATTAACAAAATAAATAGAATAGTAGATATGTACGAGTAAAATAAATAGAGTAATAAATCTGGTATTCAACTTCTGTAGTAAGATTTGTTTTCACATCTGAGTTTTGGTAAGAGCAAGAATAGGATATTAGGGATTGTTCTCCTGGCAACACAAGTCGGTGGGGTCTCGG
This sequence comes from Tachyglossus aculeatus, assembly GCF_015852505.1. Lineage (NCBI taxonomy): Eukaryota > Metazoa > Chordata > Mammalia > Monotremata > Tachyglossidae > Tachyglossus > Tachyglossus aculeatus. The sequence continues at coordinate 52,657,551 of NC_052066.1, read as the reverse complement.
TACGTGGTGTTACCAAAGAAATTCCTTGTGTGCAGGCCCCAGAATAGGTGAGGACCTAAATCTAAGTTTTCTTTAATAATAATAATAATGATGGCATTTATTAAGCACTTACCTGATCACCTTGTAGCCACCCAGCGCTTAGAACAGTGCTGCTATTATTATATTATTATAAATATTATATTATTATATATATTATTATAAATAATAATAATAATTAGGGAAGCAGCGTAGCTCAGTGGAAGAGTCAGAGGTCATGGGTTCAAATCCCAGCTCTGCCACTTGTCAGCTGTGTGACTTTGGGCAAATCACTTAACTTCTCTGTGCCTCAGTTACCGCATCTGTAAAATGGGGATTAAGACTGTGAGCCCCATATGGGAAAACCTGATCACCTTGTAAGCACTTACTATGTGCAGAACACGTTTAACATTAGCTTTTGCAAACACACAAGCTTCACGTTACAGAACCTCCATGAAACCTTACAAAATAATAATAATAATGGCATTTGTTAAGTGCTTACTATTCGCAAAGCACTGTTCTAAGCACTGGGGAGGTTACAAGGTGATCAGGTTGTCCCACGGGGGGCTCACAGTCAATCCCCATTTTACAGATGAGGTAACTGAGGCACAGAGAAGTGAAGTGAGTTGCCCAAAGTCACACAGCTGATGGCAGAGCCAGGATTTGAAGGAGTGGAAAGTACTGATTCTGAGAGGAGAAACAAAGAAGGGGTTGGCGTTAGGACTCTTGATATTTCCTTGATTACTGCAATTACTTTAACAGAGATACAAACTCACAAGATGGGGCATTTGGACTGGATGACCAATACTACTGCCTAGTTTTGAAAAACTGGAGTTTCAAATCTTACCCTACCTCTCCTTCCCCAAGTGGAAAACTCTGATTTTCAGATAGCATTTTCCTAAACTGCTCTATTATGTTTTATGTTACAATTAGCAAGAGATTTAGATTAGAGAAACACCGTGTCCTAGTGGAAAGAGCGCAGACCTGGAAGTTGGAGGCTGCGTGACCTTGGACAAGTCACAACTTCTCTGTGCCTCACTTACCTCATCTGAAAAATGGAGATTAAGTCTTCCTCCCTGCAATTTAAGGCTCTTCATTTGTTCATTCAGTAACATTTAGTGAGTGCTTACAGTGTGCAGAGCACTGTACTAAGTGCTTGGGAGAGTACAAGATACCAGTAAACAGACACATTCTCTGCCCACAATGTAGCTTCTTGAGGAGTGGGGAATAATAATAATAATGGTATTTGTTAAGTGCTTACTATCTGCAAAGCACTGTTCTAAGCACTGGGGAGGTTACAAGGTGATCAGGTTGTCCCCAGGGGGTGGGGGAGTGTTCACAGTTTTAATCCCCATTTTCCAGATGAGGTAACTGAGGCCCAGAGAAGTGAAGTGAATTGCCCAAAGTCACACAGCTGACAGCTGGTGGAGCGGGGATTTGAACCCATGACCTCTGACTCCAAAGCCCGTGCTCTTTCCACTGAGCCACGCTGCTTCTCTAATACATGTCCAGAGCGTTTTTTGCAGAAAAATGATCTGGGCAGCAGAGTGAAATATGGACTGGAGTGTGGAGAAATAGGAGGCTGGGAGGAGAGCAAAGGGGCTGTTACAGTAATCAAGACAAGAGAGGATAAGTGATTGCATTAACTTGCAGTTTGGATGAACAGCTCGTTGCACATAGTAAGTGCTTAATAAACGCCGTCATCATTATTACTATGAAAGAGTAAAGAGTGGGTTTTAGTGATGTCGTGAAGGTGGAACCCACAGGATTTAGTGGTGGATTGAATCTGTGAGTTGAAATACGATTGATTGATTGATTGATTGAGTGAGTGAGGAGTCAAGGATCCCGCCAAGGTTACAGTCTTGGGAGGCAGGAAGGATGGTGATACTGTCTAGAGTGATGGGAAAGTCATGGGGAGGACAGGGTTTGAGAGGGAAGATACAGAGCTCTGTTTTGAACTGTTGAACTTGAGGCGATGGGAGGACATCCAAGTAGAGATGTCTTGAAGGTAAGAGGAACTGTGAGACTATAGAGAGGGAGAGAGATCAGGGCTGGAGATGAAGATTTGGGTATCACCCTCATAGAGGTAGCAGTAGAAGCAGCGTGGCTCAGTGGAAAGAGCCCAGGCTTTGGAGTCAGAGGTCATGGGTTCAAATCCCAGCTCTGCCAATTGTCAGCTGGGTAACTTTGGGCAAGTCACTTCACTTCTCTGGGCCTCAGTTCCCTCATCTGTAAAATGGGGATTAAGACTGTGAGCCCCCCGTAGGACAACCTGATCACCTTCTAACCTCCCAGTGCTTAGAACAGCGCTTTGCACATAGTAAGCGCTTAACAAATGCCATCAATATTATTATTATTATTATTATTATTATTATTGAAGCCATGAGAGTGAAAGAGTTCTCCACGGGAGTGGGTGTAGATGAAAACTAGAAGGGTACCCAGAACTGATTCTTGAGGGATCCCCACAGTTAGGGGATGGAAGGCAGAGGAAGAGCCTGTGAAGGAGACTGAGAAAGAGTGGCCAGAGAGAGATTAGAGCCCCATATGGGATAGGGACTACATCTCACCTGATTAATTCTATCTATCCTAGTGCTTAGAACAGTGCTTGAAACATAAAATAATCAAATAATAATGGCATTTATTAAGCACTTACCACATGCAAAGCACTGTTACAAGGTGATCAGGTTGTCCCATGGGGGGCTCACAGTGTTAATCCCCATTTTGCAGTTGAGGTAACTGAGGCACAGAGAAGTTAAATGACTTGCCCAGAGTCACACAGCTGACAATTGGCAGACCCGGGATTTGAACCCATGACCTCTGACTCCAAAGCCCGGGCTCTTTCCACTGAGCCACGCTGCTTCTCCAACATAGTACCATACGTGCTTAACAAATACCATTAAAAACAACCAACAAAATACTTTCCCTCCATCAATTTTCCTCCAACACTATAGTACGCAACTTATGGAAATATCCCGTTATTGCTTTTGAAGCCGGGAAGAAAGTATCTTCTCCTAAAAGAGATCACATTTTCATGAACTCAAGGACTACCAAAAATGTAAAGCATGCTACCTTGGACAATAGACTCAGCTCTGATTTGGGCTACAGGACGAATGTAGAATTAGGGAATATTTTGCTGACAACACATACACCTAGAAATATACAATGCAGCATCGGGAAAGACAATTGTAAGCCTGCGTTTGGCATCAGACCAGAGGTACTATGCCATGAGTTTTCCTTGATGTGGAGTCCTGTGAGAATGCACATCCCGTGGCCTAGCGGACAGAGCACGCGCCTGGGAGTAAGACGGACCTGGGTTCTATCTGGTACTGTCACCCATCTGCTGTGTGACCTGGAGCAAGTCACTTAACTTCTCTATGCCTAAGGTACCTCATCTGGAAAATGGAGATTAAGGCCGTGAGCCCCATGGGGACATGGACTGGGTCCAACCTGATTAACTTGTATCTACTAGAGCACCTGGAACATAGCAAGCGCTTAACAATATCATTTAAAAAAAAAATACGCTTAAACTGGCTGTACTACAGTCAGTACGTATGAAAAAACCTACCTCACCATCACCCAAGACAAACCAAATTCATCCACCAGCCCAAAGGAAAATGGCCACCAGATGGGCCAATAACTAACCAGTCCTATCAGGCATATTCACTTTCATTTAATGAGAGGTTTCTGACAAACAGGCAAAGTTAAATTGTACAACTAATACAAGGGTTTTGTCCAATGAGTTCAGCATCCCCAATATGCCTTGATTCTCCTGTACAGATAGACCGATCGCATGGGCTTTCTTAGTAAGGCTAGGATGCGGCTGTCTCAAGTATTTTGGATATTAACTGTTAATACAATATTGACCTATTGAAGGTGGTGAGGTACAAATAATTCTTTTGCTATTCTAAGAGCGGTAGAGTTGGTTATTTTGGGCTGTGACTGACATGTTTATATTTTATGGGTCTTCGAATTAGCTACAAGATTTCTTTTTGGAGCGTGGATGTGGAATTAGAAGGAAGCAAGAATTCCTTACTCCCACCCCTCCATTCTCCCAAAATAATACACATGCCAAAAGATCTAGTCTATATTGTAAATTAAGGGATGTCCCTGGAAATTCCCCAGCCACCACCAATACAATCAAAATAGAAAAAACATTCATAGACTCCTCTTAACCCTCAATTCCCAACCAATCTCTCTCTCTTAAATACAAAGATTTAATTGTGCTTTTTAGAATACTTCAGTCAACAGCAGTGCAGAGCACTGTACCAAACACATTGAGAGTACAATAAAGGTGGTAGATATATCTGCCCTCAAGTAGTTAAAATGTAATGAGGAAGGCAGAAATTTATTAAAAGTAGGGGCAAACAACAAAGCTGAGGGACATGTACCTAAGTTCTGCAGAGAGGAGCAATGTGCCGTAATTTTTGGGAAATGCAGGTCTTTTAGGGTGACAATGTTGCTTTTTCAGGTAGCACAAAAACAGGTCTTTTGACTCTCAGGCCCGGGCTCTTTCCCCTAGGCCATGTTGCTTCTCATACATCTGGGTAGGGACCGTCTCTATATGTTCCCAACTTGTACTTCCCAAGCGCTTAGTCCAGTAAGCGCTCAATAAATACGACTGAATGAATACATCTACACACATGTAAAAATAATACGATTGAATGAATGAATACATCTACACACATGTAAAAATGTATGTAAATATGCAAATTTAATATGTCCAAAGCAAAGCTTCTTATTTTCCCACCCAAACCCTGTCCTCCCCTTGACTTTCTCATCACTATAGATGGCACCACCATCCTTCCTGTCTCTCAAGTCCATAAACTTGGCATTATCCTTTTTCATTCAATCATATTTATTAATAATAACAATATATGTTGCCAACTTGTACTTCCCAAGCACTTAGTACAGTGCTCTGCACACAGTAAGCGCTCAATAACTACGATTGATTAATAATAATGATGGCATTTGTTAAGCACTTACTATGTGCAAAGCACTGTTCTAAGCACTGATAATGATGGTATCCGTTAAGTGCTTACTATGTGCAAAGCACTGTTCTAAGCGCTGGGTGGCTACAAGGTGATTAGGTTGTCCCATGTGGGGCTCACAGTCTTAACCCCCATTTTACAGATGAGGTAACTGAGGCTCAGAGAAGTTGTGACTTGCCCAAAGTCACACAGCTGACAAGTGGAAGAGCTGGGATTTGAACCCATGACCTCTGACTCTTTCCACTGAGCTACGCTGCTTCTCTATTTATTATTATTATTTATTGAGCACTTACTATGTGCAGAGCACTGTACTAAGCACTTAGGAAGTACAAATGGGCAACATATAGGGATGGTCCGTACCCAACAGCGGGCTCACAGTCTAGAAAACGAGTCCTCTCTCTCATTCAACCCACATTTTAATACAATCACTCATCTTATACTGCCTGGATTACTCCATCTCCTCCAGAAGACCTTCCCAGACTGAGCCCCTTCCTCTCCCCCTTGTCCCCCTCTCCATTTCCCGCATCTTACCTCCTTCCCTTCCCCACAGCACCTGTATATATGTATGTTTGTGCATATTTATTACTCTATTTATTCATTTATTTATTTTACTTGTACCTATCTATTCTATTTATTTTGTTAGTATGTTTGGTTTTGTTCTTTGTCTCCCCCTTCTAGACTGTGAGCCCACTGTTGGGTAGGGACTGTCTCTATATGTTGCCAGCTTGTACTTCCCAAGCGCGTAGTACAGTGCTCTGCACACAGTAAACGCTCAACAAATGCGATTGATTGATTGATCCTTGCTGACCTCCCAGCCTCCTGTTTCTCCACACTCCAGACCATATTTCATTTTTCTACAAAAATGTTCAGGACACATCACCCCGCTCCTCAAAACACTCCAGTGGTTGCCCACCTACCTCCATCTCAAACAGAACTCCTTACCATTTGCTTTAAAGCACTGTATCACCTTACCCCCTCCTACCTCACCTCGCTTCTATCCTACAACCTCGCTCCTCTAGGTCTAACCTTCTCACTGTGCCTCAGTTTCAACTGTCTCGCCACCAACCTCTTGTCCACATCCTTCCTCTGGCCTGGAATGCCCCCGCTCCTCAAATCCAACAGAAAATTATTCTCCCCTCCACCTTCAAATAAATACGATTTATTTACAAATACAAATAAAGTAATAAATAAATAAATACGAATACAAATAAATACGATACGATAAATACGATTGATTCAAAGACTTACTGAAGGCCCATCTCCTCCAAGAAGCCTTCCCAGACTAAGCCCCACTTTTCCTCATCTCCCACTCCCTTCTGCGTCTCACTGACTTGCTCCCTTTGCTCTTCTCCCCGCTCCCAGCCCCGCAGCACTTATGTACATATCTGTAATTTTATTTCTTTGTATTGATGTCCGTCTCCCCTGCTCTAAACCGTAAGCTGGTTGTGGGCAGGGAATCTCACTGTTTACTGTTGTATCGTACTTTCCCAAGTGCTTAGTACAGTGCTCTGCATGTGGTAAGTGCTCATAAAATGCAGTTGAATGAATGAAGTGTGGTGTTTGGTATTTTTTGAGAAGTGCTTACTATGTGCCAGACACTATACTAAGTGCTGGGGTAGATACAAGCTAATCAAGTTAATAATGTTAATAATGTTGGCATTTGTTAAGCACTTACTATGTGCCAAGCACTGTTCTAAGCGCTGGGGTAGATACAGGTTGCAGACTTAACAGACTTAACCCCCATTTTGCAGAGGAGGTAACTCGGGCACAGAGAAGTTAAAAGTGACTTTCCCAAGGTCACATGGAGGATAAGTGGCAAAGCAGGAATTAGAATCCAGGTCCTTCTGATTTCCATGTCCATGCTCTATCCACTAAGCTACGCTGGTATTACTTGCATTCACAACAGAAAGCTAAAAGCACATGTGAATCTCACCTTAAATCCTCTCCACCAGGGTTTAGCACCTAGCAACTGCTTAATAAACGTCATAATTATTATAAAACCCTAATCATTGTCTCTAAGCTACCAGTCGCTGCTCATGAGAAGACAAAGATCAGAACAATGGGCGCAATTTTAATACTGAATGGGCCTCTTACAGCTTAAATACACTAGCCCTGCAAATTATCTCAGCTAATCAGTTCCAAGAGGCCCAAACTGTAATATCTATTTTGTGAGAACAAAAATCAGAAATAAAAGAGTAAGATGGATGGCAAGCAGTGACATGATGGAGTGCTAGTACTAGCTGCCAGATTATAGCAGGAAATCCTAACTGGAATTATCTTTCTGAAAGGAGATCATCTTAAGAGTTAGAAGGCAAATGCAGATTTTATGAAATTGCCTGAGTGCATTGCTGCTTGCTTAATTACTCCACGATAACTGTGATATTCAAGACTGCCTATATGACAGGACTGGCTGCAGATTGTAGAGAAGCAGCGGGGCTCAGCGGAAAGAGCCCGAGCTTTGGAGTCAGAGGTCATGGGTTCGAATCCCAGCTCTGCCACCTGTCAGCTGTGTGACCTTGGGCAAATCACTTAACTTCTCTGTACCTCAGGTACCTCATCTGTAAAACGGGGATTAAGACTGTGAGCCCTAAGTGGGATAACCTGATCACCTTGTATCCCCCCAGCGCTTAGAACAGTGTTTCGCACATAGTAAGCGTTTAACAAATACCATCATTATTATTATTATTATTATTATTATTGTAAGGAAGCAAGGAGCCTGCCTTAGGGTGCACTGTTGGTGTGTTTGCGGGGGAGGCCTACGGGGAGAGCTTGGGCAAACTTCCATATGACGTCAATATGTTACACAGTATGATGATGACGGTAATAATAATAATAATGATGGTATTTGTTAAGCGCTTACTATGTGCAAAGCACTGTTCTAAGTGCTTGGTAGGTTACAAGGTGATCAGGTTGTCCCACGGGAGGCTCACAGTTTTAATCTCCATTTTACAGATTAGGTAGCTGAGGCCCAGAGAAGTGAAGTGACTTGCCCAAAGTCACACAGCTGACAATTGGCGGAGCCGGGATTTGAACCCATGGCCTCTGGCTCCAAAGCCCGGGCTCTTTACACTGAGCCACGCTGCTTCTCTAAGCAGTGTGGACACAAGCAAATCAAGTTGGACACAGTCCTTGTCCCATGTGGGGCTCACAGTCTCAGTCCCCATTTTGCAGATGAGGTAACTGAGGCACAGAGACATGAAGTGACTTGCCCAGGGTCACACAAAAGACAAGTGGCAGAACCAGGATAAGAACCCATGACCTTCTGACTCCCAGGCACTGAGTAGAAGCAGGAGTAGCTGCAGACGCAGCATGGCTCAGTGGAAAGAGCCCGGGCTTGGGAATCAGAGATCATGGGTTCAAATCCCAGCTCCGCCAACTGTCAGCTGTGTGACCTTGGGCTTCTCTGTGCCTCAGTTACCTCATCTGTCAAATGGGGATTAAGACTGTGAGCCTCATGTGGGACAATCTGATTATCTTGTATCTACCCCAGCGCTTAGAACACAGCTTGGCACAGAGTAAGTGTTCAACAAATACCATTGTTATCATTATTAGCAATAATAATAATATTATTATTATTAGAGAAGCAGCGTGGCTCAGTGGAAAGAGCACGGGCTTTGGAGTCAGAGGTCGTGGGTTCAAATCCCAGCTCTGCCAATTGTCAGCTGCGTGACTTTGGGCAAGTCACTTCACTTCTCTTGGCCTCAGTTCCCTCAACTGCAAAATGGGGATGAAGACTGTGAGCTCCCCGTGGGACAACCTGATCACCCTGTAACCTCCCTAGCGCTTAGAACACTGCTTTGCACACAGTAAGTGCTTAATAAATACCATTATTATTATTATTATTACCCCAGCACTTAGAACACTGCTTGGCACACAGTGTTTAACAAATACCATTGTTATCATTATCATCAATAATAAGAATATTAAATTTTATATTATGATTATCTTCTATAGAATATATTGTATTATGTGTTGTAATATTATATTCTAATAATTATTAAATTATAGACTAAAATTAATGTCGAGTACCCCCAGCCTAAGGAGGGGAGAGCAACTTGATTTCCACCTCAGGGCTGCCAGATGGCAGAACTTGGTCCAGATGGCAAATCTCCTCCAAGAGGACTTTTCACACTAAGCCCCACCATTCCTCTTCTCCCACTCCCTTCTCCATCACCCTGCCTTGCTCCCTTTGCTCTTCCCCCATCCCAGCCCCACAGCACTTATGTTCATATCTATAATTTATTTATTTGTGTTGATGTCTGTCTCCCCCAGCCCCCACAGACTGTAAGCTCACTGAGGGGAGGGAATGCGTCTGTTTGTTGTTGTATTTTATCCTCCCTAAGCACTTAGTCCAGTGCTCTGTACACTGCAAGCGCTCAATCCATCCATCAATCAATCAATCGTATTTATTGAGCGCTTACTGTGTGCACAGCACTGTACTAAGCGCTTGGGAAGTACAAGTTGGCAACATACAGAGACATCCCTACCCAACAGTGGGTTCACAGTCTAAAAGGGGGAGACAGAGAACAAAACCAAACATACTAACAAAATAAAATAAATAGAATAGATATGTACAAGAAAAATAAATAAATAAATAAATAGGTAAAATAAATAAATAAATAGAATAAATAAATAAATAGATACGATTGAATGAATGAATGAGTCCTCAGGACTTCATGGTTTGGTTCAGTTCAGATTCACCAGGCTCAATATCAACATCACAATGCACAATTCATAAACCGTTTTTATATACAGTTTGAGGCATTAGTCCATAGGATTAACAGGAATCCATGGATTTTTATGCGTGTAAAAAAAAACAATTTAGTGAACTCCCAAGTCTGGTTTCAGTATATGGTTTTACAATTTCTTTAGGGTCACCAGGAGACTCCAAGAAAACAGATAATAACCTTTTTGAAAGAGAGTTTTTTGATCTCTTTCACAGATACTAGGTCAACGTGCTTTGATCAGAAGTTCATTCATTCATTCAATCGTATTTATTGAGCGCTTACTGTGTGCAGAGCACTGTACTAAGCGCTTGGGAAGTATAAGTTGGCAACATACAGAGACGGTCCCTACCCAACAGTGGGCTCACAGTCTAGAAGGGGGAGACAGAGATCAAAACAAATTAACAAAATAAAATAAATAGACTAAATATGTACATAAAATAAATAAATTTATAAATTTATTTATTTATAATTTATTTATTTATTTTATAAGTACATATTTAGTCTATTTTATTTTGTTAAAATTGATTAATTGTTCACTTTAAATATATAAACACTAGAAAAGCTGGGCTTATTTTATGTAGCTGTAAAAGAGGGTGGGTTCATCATATGCTTCCCAAAGAATTTCATAATATATTTCCCATGGAATTTTAGTTTTGAACTTGAGTCTCTGAAGCCATACAATAGTAAAGAGCTTAAACAGTTACCTCCACTGCTGCTTTGGCCCTTTCAAATTCCTCTTCTAAGGAGTGGTTTCTAGAGAGTAACGCACTTCCCCAGCGATGCTCTTTGGTCAGTCGTGCCTAAAACAAATCAAACATATTGTGGGGTCACAGTCAAATCACAATTCTCATTCTTCTTACTTTTTACGCTATCACGGCTTGGGCCTTTCAATTGATTTTCCCCTTCAGAGTAGCCTCAACAACAACAACACACCGTACAGCAGTCATGGGTTCTAATCCCAGCTCCACCACATGTTTGCCGTGTGACCTTGGGCCAGTCACTTCACTTCCCTGGGCCTCAGTGACCTCACCTGTAAAATGGGGATTAAGACTGTGAGCCCCACGTGGGACAATCTGATCACCTTGAATCCCCCTCATTGCTTAGAATAGTGCTTCTCACATAGTAAGCGCTTAACAAATGCCATTACCATTATTATTATTATCGTTAGTAACAAATTTTGTACTGTGAACTGCTTTAATAAAGCCAAAGGATTTTTAATTCCCTTTGGTGTTCTCTTGCACAGTATTTAGCCTGAAAAAAATCAACCTTTTTGTTCTGAGTGGAAATCCAGACTGCTCAGTTTCAAATGAAAAGAATAGTTTAAAGTGGGTCAGAAGAGTTCAGTGCTGAAATGGTATAGTTCCAATTGGATATAATTCATTCTCCCTTGACTCCCAGATATTTAATAGATGGAGAAGGAAAATGGACAGGGACTTAATAGAAACCATCAGCATTCAGAAGACAGAGGAACTATGAAGGTCATGCTTTTTGAAGGATACTTCATTTCAACATTTACTGTATTACAGCCAGTGTGACCCAATTTAGTGTGCCTAAGGAGTCCTATTAGGTAATTAAAATACCCTTCCTACTGTCATTTAGAACCTCCCCACATATTTGCAATTAATTTAGTGCTTAATCTCTGCATACTTCTGCTTCTCCCCCCGGGAATGGAAACTCTCGCTGGCTTCTGCCCCTCATTGTTCACCCAAATCCAGTCCAGCCAAAGTAGGTTCTACATTAATTCATTTTTAATCAGGCATAATGAACGCTTTGGAGCAACAACTGGACAGTACTGTGAGAAATCATGGCTACAGAAAAGGAATTGCAAAGACAAAAGTTAACCGTCTGGATAAAAGTTAAACGTTTACTTTAATAAATAATCTGCGTGGAGACAGAACTGGATATTAGCATCTAATACTTCAAAACTATTACCAGGCAGTGCTGTTGGCTTGAAGCACTCTCTCTCCATATGTATGTATAAAATTGCCCTTTGTATTTGGTGACGACACCACTGATGGTGAAGCTCATCTATGAGTCGTGTATGTGTGGCCAAAAAGGCCGAAGCAGGATCCAAATCTAGGTCCCGTTGGGCACACACAAAGGTTGTCGCTTGTTGCATTGCTGTACTTAATGCCTGTAACACCCGGCACTGTTTTTTCCTTTTGTGTCTGGGTCTGTCTTTCCATACCAAGCTTTCGCTTATGGAGAAACACTCCCTTTTCATTCATTCATTCAGTCGTATTTATTGAGCGCTTACTGTGTGCAGAGCACTGTACTAAACGCTTGGGAAGTACAAGTTGGCAACATATATTGACGGTCCCTACCCAACAACGGGCTCGCAGTCTAGAAGGGAGAGAATGACAGTATGTCATACTGGTCTGTTCTAAGCAATTGACTCCCAGTTTTCAGCTGGGATGCAGCTCTGTCTGAGACTTCGTTTAACTTTCTCTACATAGTACAGGTTATTCTAGACTGTGAGCCCGCTGTTGGGTAGGGACCGTTTCTATATGTTGCCAACCTGTACTTCCCAAGCGCTTAGTACAGTGCTCTGCACACAGTAAGCGCTCAATAAATACGACTGAATGAATGAATGAATTTGAATATGCATATACAACAGTATCCAGATGTAGAAAGATACAATATTTACTTGAATATCAGGTACTCTTTAAAATTTTTCTTGAAAAATCAGGGGGTGAAAGCTAACAATTGCAAATGCTAGAATGGTCTCCAGGGTTGAATACAAGGCCCTCACTCATTTGAAGCCCAAACTCAGAAAAAGGTGAGCTGGTAGGACTTCATTCTGATTTGTAAATTGTCACTGCAGTCTCCGAGATCCATCCTTCTGCAGCTCAGAAGGACTTTTTTTATGTTATTTGTTAAGCGCTGACTGTGTGTCGAACACTGTTCTAAGCTCTGGGATAGATACAAGTTGATTAGGTTGGACACAGTCCCTGTCCCGCATGGGGTTCATAGTCACACCTTGGTTGAGATCCAATATACCAGGATGGAGTTCCATGATGGCTCCGAGGCCTTGGCCCACCACATTTTCAGCTGCCAATGCCCCATGTCTCCTGCGTGACCTTGGGCAAATCACAATTTTTCTGTGCCTCAGTTACCTCATCTGTAAAATGGGGATAAGAGTGTGAGCCCCATGTGGGACAGGGACTGCGTCCAACCCGATTAACTTGTATCGACCCCAGTGCTTAGAACAGTGCTTGGCACATAGTAAGCACTTAACAAGTACCACAATTATTATAACCCAAGACACAAGCATGAACAGAGGAGTACTCAGTCAATAAATAGTATTTATTGTACTGTACTGCACTGTACTAAGTGCTTGGGAGAATACGGTATAATAGAATTGGTAGACCTGATCCACGCCCACAGGGAGCTTCTGGTCTAGAGTAGACAGACTATAAAAGCACTCAATAAATAACAATGATGATGATGATAGTATTTCAGGTAGGGAAATAGCAGGGTGTGAGGATATATACATTAATGCCACGGGGTTGACTGGGATTGGGACGAATATCAAGCGCTTAAGGAGTTCAGATCTTTCTAGACTATGAGCCCATTATTGGGCATGGATTGTCTCTATTTGTTGCCGAGTTGTACTTTCTAAGTGCTTAGTACAGTGCTCTGCACACAGTAAGCGCTCATTAAATACGACTGAATTCATTCATTCATTTACTCATGAAGCAGAGTGGCTCAGTGGAAAGAGCACAGGCTTTGGAGTCAGAGGTCATGGGTTCAAATCCTGACTACCACTTGTCAGAGTTCAAACAGAGCTTCAAACAGTGCTGTGCACACAGTAAGCGCTTAATAAATGCCATCATGATGACTGTCAGCTCTGTGACTTTGGGCAAGCTACTTAACTTCTCTGGGCCTCAGTTACCTCATCTGTAAAATGGGGATCAAGTCTGTGAGCCTCACGTGGGAGAACTTGATTACCTTGTATCTATCCCAGTGCTTAGAACAGTGTTTTGCACATAGTAAGTGCTTAATAAATGCCATAATTATTATTATTAATGAATGAATCCTAGTGCATAGACAGAATGGAAGGGAGAGTGAATAGGGGAAAGGAGTCATAGACATGAAAGACATCTTGGAGGAGACATAATTTTGATAAGGCTTTGAAGGTGGGGAGAGTGATGGATGATTTGTCAGATATAAATGGAGAGGGAGTTCCCAGCCAGAAGCAGGATATAAGCAGGGGGTGGGTTGGGAGACAGACAAGATTGAGGTAGGGAGTAGGTTGTCAGTAGTATTCATTCATTCATTCAATCGTATTTATTGAGCGCTCACTGTGTGCAGAGCACTGTACTAAGCGCTTGGGAAGTACAAGTTGGCAACATATTGAGACGGTCCCTACCCAACACCGAGCTCACAGTCTAGAAGGGGGAGATAGACAACAAAAGAAAACATATAAACCAAACAAAATAAATAGAATAAATATGTACAAGTAAAATAGAGTAATAAATCTGTACAAAAATATATACATATATACAGGTGCTGTGGGGAGGGAAGGAGGCAAGGTGGGGGGGTGGGGAGGGGAAGTAGGGGAGAGGAAGGAGTGGGCTCAGTGTGGGAAGGCCTCCTGGAGGAGATGAACTCTCAGTAGGGCTTTGAAGGGAGGAAGAGAGCTAGCTTGGCGGATGTGCGGAGGGAGGGCATTCCAGGCCAGGGGGAGGACGTGGGTCGGGGGTCGACGGTGGGACAGGCGAGAACGAGGTACAGCGAAGAGGTTAGCGGCAGAGGAGCGGAGGGTGCGGGCTGGGCTGGAGGAGGAGAGAAGGGAGGTGAGGTAGGAGGGGGCGAGGGGATGGACAGCCTTGAAGCTGAGGGTGAGGAGTTTTTGCCTGATAGTAGTTGCAGTAATAATAGTAGTGATACTAGCAGTAGCACTACTGCTAATACTACTTCGCTGCTAGCTGAAGCAGCATGGCATAGTGGAAAAAGCATGGGCTTGGGAGTCAGAGGTCATGGGTTCTAATCCCGGCTCTGCCACATGTCTGCTGTGTGACCTTGGGCAAGTCACTTAACTTCTCTGTGCCTCAGTGACCTCATCTGTAAAATGGGGATTGACTGTGAGCCCCCCGTGGGATAACCTGATCACCTTGTAACCTCCCCAGTGCTTGGAATAGTGCTTTGCACATAGTAAGCGCTTAATAAATGTCACCATTATTATTATTATTATGGGTTCTAATCCCGGCTCCACCAATTGTCAGCTGTGTGACTTTGGGCAAGTCACTTAACTTTTCTGTGCCTCTGCTATCTCATCTGTAAAATGGGGATTAAGACTGGGAGCCCCGCGTGGGACGATCTGTGTATACCCCAGCACGTAGAACAGTGCTTGATACATAGTAAGCGCTTAACAAATACCATTATTACTGTTGTTGGGTAGGGACCGTCTCTATATGTTGCCGACTTGTACTTCCCAAGCGCTTAGTACAGTGCTCTGCACACAGTAAGCACTCAATAAATATGATTGAATGAATGAATAAATTCTTATTAGTAGTACAAGTAGCCCAATGCCCTTGTCACCAGAGCTGGGGCTGAACGGGAGGTTACAATGTCTCGGCCACCTCCCTTCTCTTCCTTCTCCCCCTCCTCCTCATCACCAGATAAGATGGCCAATGATAATAACAATAATAATAATGGTATTGGTTTAGCACTTCAAAAACTGTTCTAAGAGCTGAATACTAGGGAGAACTGGACAGATCTTTGTTGACCTCTCCCACATAATTGGGTGGGAGACTGGCCAGCTGAAAAGCATGTCTGATAGAGAAATCTTACCACCAGATAGCAATCGTCTATTCTCTTGTCTCTCTTTCACACACACACACACACACACACACACACACACACACACACACATAAAACATCTCAATCTCTCTCTAAAGTACACAGATATTGAAGGATTGAGAGAGTACGTATTTATGTTGTTCTAGTGGGATCTCAGTCCTCTTTCTTCCAGGGTTTTCACCACTGGCAGAATGTACAGCAGTGAAACCTCAAAGGGAACCCTGGTCCCAGATGCTCAGGGAAGTGGGGTGGGAGGCAATAATCACTGGTAATTGTGGTATTTGTTAAGCGCTTACTATGTTTCAAGCACTGTACTAAGCACTGGGGTAGATACAAGATATTCAGATTGGACACCTGTCCCACCTGGTGCTCACAGCCTAATTAGGAGGGAGTCAAATAGGAGGAGTGGTGAGATCTCTATTAATAAGTGTGCTCCTGCTGTTCTTCCCATGCCAAAAGTTAGGTAACCTGATTTACAGTTGGCTTTTTTTTTTTTTAATTAACAACAACACTACAACTGTCAGCCCTCCCTCCTCAAATCTGACAATTACTCTCCCCCCTTCAAAGCCTTATTGAAGACATATCTCCTCCAAGAAGCCTTCCCTAAGCCCTCCTTTCCTCTTCTCCCACCTCCTTCTATGTTGCCCTTAGTGGCTCCCTTTTTTCTTCCCCTCTCTCAGCCCCACGGCACTTATGTACATATCTGGAATGTATTTATTTATATAAATGTCCATCTCCCCTACCCTTTAGACTGTAAGCTCATTGTGGGCAGGGAATATGTCTGTTTATTATGTTGTACTCTCCCAAATGCTTAATACAGTGCTCTGCACACAATAAGTGCTCAATAAATACAATAGAATGAAATATAATAGAATGAATGTAGCCTCTACTTGCCAGGACCACCCAATATTTCAATATGTCTCCACATGGATGATTGTGTTAACGGTGGCAAATAGCTTGGGATATTTCCTGAGGCTGTGAATTTTATTAGCATTCCGACAACCTGTCGATGGCATTTGTTTTTATTAGAACTTGCTTTTTTCTAGTGAAATGTGATCAGTATTACAAAAGAAGTTTGGTCTAACTCAGTTTCAATACAATCCCCAGCTACCAGTTCATCCACGTTTCATGATTTGACTTGATTTTGAGTCATAAAATGAAAACGTCACCATATATCAGGAAGAAGAGAGAGTCTGAAAAAGTCTGTTACTTGTTGGCATTACATTTTATGATCTCCCTTCAACTTAAAACAGGAAATTCTAAATAGTAACTGAAGGCTTACACTGCTCTCCAACTAACTAGAACGCTCTGTGCTTTTCTGAGAAGTGGTAAAATCCAGATAGAAGCAACCACTTCATGTTTTCAACTGTTTGATGGAAGGATACCTACAACAAATAGTACTAAAATGGGGGTGTGTTTTATGCACACATGGGTTATTTTTTAGCTAATACAAGAAGGAAAGGAAAAGCCTTGAAGCTTGAGTTTCCTAGCTCAAATCTGCGTAAGAAATGCTGTTAGAGCACAGAATAAAACCAGCTACTTTCCTGATAATTTATTAAAAAACATAAGGCCTGATTACATTATAGGCAAACAGAGTTGGAAATTTCATCACAGTGGAAACATTAGTATGCATTTGTATTTGTTTAGTGAAATTCCAAAATGGTCTTGTTTTATTCTTAGAGACAATATGTGTGCCCGCAATCACTTATCCTTCATAAATTTGTTCTAACTTAAAACTTCATTACTTTATACTTTAATTTTTTAAAGCTCTCTGGTAATATACCCAGCCTCCTGCCACTGTTTCATTTTGTTCAGTCAGTCAACCAGTCAATCATATTTATTGAGCACTTACTGTATGCAGAGCACTGTAATGATAATAGTGGTATTTGTTAAGTGCTTACTATGTGCCAGACACAATTCTAGTCCCTGGCACTATATAATATGACAACATAACAGACACATCCCCTGCCCACAAAAAGCTTATAATCTTGAGGTGTAGAGAGACACTAATATAAATAAATAGATTTAGAGATGTGTACATAAGTGCTGTTGGTCTGGGAGGGGGGATGAATAAAGGGAGCAAGTCAAGCTAATGCAGAAGGGAGTGGGATATATGTTGCCAACTTGTACTTCCCAAGTGCTTAGTACAGTGCTATGCACACAGTAAGCGCTCAATAAATACAATTGAATGAATGGGAGAAGAGGAAAGGAGGGCTTAGTTATGGAAGGCCTCTTGGAGGAGATGGGCCTTCAATAAGGCTTTGAAGGTGGGGAGAGTGATTGTCTGTCAGATACTCTTCTCCCCATCCCTCCCGCCCTACCTCCTTCCCTTCCCCTCCCCACAGTACCTGTATATATGCTTGTACAGATTTAGTACTCTATTTATTTTATTTGCACATATTTACTATTCTATTTATTTTGTTAACGATGTGCATTTAGCTTTAATTCTATTTGTTCTGATGACTTGACACCTGTCTCCAAGTTTTGTTTTGTTGTCTGTTTCCCCTTCTAGACTCTGAGCCCGTTGTTGGGTAGGGACCGTCTCTATACGTTGCCAACTTGTACTTCCCAAGCGCTTAGTACAGTGCTCTGCACACAGTGAGCGCTCAATAAATACAATTGATTGAATGAATGAATGAATGAATATGGTGAGGGAGGACATTCCAGCCCAGAGGCAAGACGTGGGTGAGAGGTCGGCTGCAAGATAGTTGAGATCGAGAGAGTGAGAAGTTTGGCCTTAAAGAAGCCAAGTGTATGGGCTGGGCTGTAGTAGGAGAGCAGAGGTGAGGTTGCAGGGGCAGGACGATTGAGTGCTTTAAAGCCAATGGTAAGGAGTTTCAGTTTGATGTGGCGGTGGATGGGCAACCATTAGAGGTTCTTGAGGAGGGAGGAAGTATGGCCCGTATGTCAAAAAAATGATCCAAGCAGCAGAGTGAAGTATTGACCAGAGTGGAGAGAGACAGGAGGCAGGGACATCAGCAAGACGGTCAGTAAAAACCAAACAATTCCTCAACTGGAATATAAAAATTGACCAAGAGGATATGACACCCTCAAAGAGTATCTGAGCTGAAAATTTTCTCTCTATTAACGAATTGAATAATTAACACAAAGGGCCAAATATTCTGGGTGGTTAAATCCACCAGAATGATAGGGAAAGCGCATTCTGTGTTGTTTCAATGTAGGAACTAGACTGCCTGAGTATGAAATCAAATGCAGAGCAAATTGATCTAGCTGCATCAGGAAGCTGGTTGTGCCACAGAACCTGCCCACTCGTGTCACTTTTTGATAAACTGAGACACTCTGGGGATGTTCGTGCTATTTAAATGATATAATTGGAGAAAGGCTAGGGATAGAATTTTAATATTTTAGACTGTAAGCTCATTGTGGGCAAGGAACATGCCTTCCAACTCTGTTATATTGCGCCTTCCCAAGCATTATATTGTTATATTGCACCTTCCCAAGCACTTAGTGCACAATAAACACTCAATAAATATGATTTCTTTATTGGTTCGGTAAAATTTAACCTGTTGTGGACTGAGAACTCTGTTGTACTGTACTGTTCCAAGTGCTTAGCTCACTGCACTGCATATAGTAAGCGCTCAATAAATACCATTGATGGATTCGTTGCTTGGCTGCTATCTACTCAGGGAGATTGGAGATGAATGGGAATGGTGAAAACTTTAGGATTCAGAAAAGAATCAGCCAAAGAGAATAAGATTAATTTGATACGTATAATTGGACCCACTGGCTGGCTTCATTTTCTCTGTACCAACTCTATTCTTGAACCACTATAATTAGGATTTTGTGTTCTTTACCCTGAGACCTTTCTAGGCTGCTAGTGATGCAGAATGCTTCATTAGCAATCAAACAATCAATCATATTTATTGAGCACTTACCATGTGCAGAGCACTGTACTAAGTGCTTGGGAGAGTACAACACAACAGAGTTGGTAGCCACATTTCCTACCCACAGGGAGTTTACAGTCTTGAGGGGGGATGCAGGCATTAATACGAATAAATAAGTTACAGATATGTACACATATGCTGTGGGACTGAGGCTGGGGTGAATAAAAGATGCTCATTTAAGTTCAAGAGAGATGCATGAGGGAGTGGGAGAAGAGGAAATGAGGGTTTAGTCAGAGAAGACTAAGGTGTGCTTTTAATAAAGCTTTAAAGGTGGGGAGAGTGATTGTCTGTTGGATGTGATTTGGGAGGGAGTTCGAAGCCAGAGGCCTAGGTGAGGGGTTGGTGGCGAGATAGATGAACTTGAGGTACAGCGAGTCGTTCAGCATTAGAGGAACAAAGTACATGGGCTGGTTGCAATAAGAAATTAGGGAGGTAAATTTAGAGGGGGCAAGGTGATTGAATGCTTTAAAGCCTATGGTAAGCAGTTTCTGTTTGATTCAGAAGAGGATGGGTTACTACTGGAGGTCCTTTAGGAGTAGGAAAACATGGACTGAATGGTTTTGTAGAAAAATGAACAGGGCATAATGGAAGTATGCACTGAAATGGTGAGAGACAAGAGGCATGGAGAGCAGCAAGGAGCCTGAAGCACTAAAGAGGGGATAGGATAAGTGCTTGGATTGATTTGACGGCAGTTTAGATGGAGAGGAAAGGGTGGGTTATAGTAATGTTGAAGAGGTTGAACTGACAATATTTGATGACATATTGAATATATGGGTTGAATGAGAGAGATTAGTCAAGGTTATTATGCCAGGGTTATGGGTTTGTGAGACAGGGAGCTGTCTACAGTGACGGGCAGGTCCTGGGGTTTGGATGGGAAGATGAGGAATTCTATTTTGGACTTGTTAAATTTGAGGTGTTGGCAGGACATCCAAGTAGGCAGGAGGGAATACGAGACTGTATAGAAGGAGAGAAGTCGGGACTGGCATGGTAGCCTGGGAAACATAATAATAATAATAATTTTGGCATTTGTTAAGCACTTACTATGTACAAAGCACTGTTCTAAGCACGGGGAGGATACAAGGTGATCAGGTCATCCCATACGGGGCTCACAATCTTAATCCCCATTTTCCAGATGAGGTAACTGAGGCACAGAGACGTTAAGTGACTTGCCCAAAGTCACACAGCTGACAAGTGGCAGAGGCGGGATTTCAACCCATGACCTCTGACTCCCAAGCCCGGTAAACATGGTAGTTGAAGCCATGGGAGTGAATTAATGCTCCAAGGGATTGGGGGTGTAGATGCAGAATCAAAGAGGACTCAGAACTGAGCCTTGAGACACTCCCACAATTAGGGATGGGAGGCAGCTAATTGTGCCTGGATGGGAAGCAGAGGAGGAACCTGTGAAAAAGACTGAGAATGAATGGCCAGAGACATAGGAGGAGAACCAAGATAGGACAGTATCAGTGAAGCCAAAATTAGATAATGCTTTCAGCCTAAGTGGGTGATTCACAGTGTCAACAGCAATTGAGGGGTCAAGGAGGATTAAGATGGAGTAGAGACTGTTGGATTTGGCAAGAAGAAAATCATTGGTGACCTTTGAGAGGGCAGTTTCCGTGGAGTGAAGGGGGTGGAAGTCAGATTGGAGGGGATCAAGGGGAGAACTGTAGAAGGGAAAGCCGAGGCAGCAGATGTAGACAATGCAAGTTTGGAAAGGAATGATAGGAAGAGGAGATGGGGCAATACCTGGAGGGAGCCTTGGGGTCAAGGGAGGGTTTTTTTGTTTTTTTTTTGGATAGGAGAGACATAAGCATATTTGAAAGCAGCAGGCAAGAAGCCAATGGAGAGTGAAGAGTAGAAGGCGGCAATTGGGGAAGGAAGAAGGGAGGGAGGCAAGTGTCTTTTTAAGGTGAGAGGGGATGAGGTCGAAGGCTTAAGTGGAGAGGGTCGAATTTGAGAGGACTTGGGAGAGCTCCCCTTGAATATTGCTGGGAAAGATGGGAAAGTCAAGGAGAGTGCAGGAAGAGGAAGGGACTGGAAAGGAGCAAGGAAGATTATGCCTAATCATTTCAGGTTTATCAGTAAAGTGGCCAGATCACTAGGGGCAAGAGATTGGGAAGGAAAGGAGACAGGGAGGTTAAGGAGGGAGTTAATAATCATCTGAAGCAGCTGTCCCAGGCAGTGGGCATAGAAATCAATAAAGACGGAGGAATAATGTTGCTGGATGGAGGAAAGGGCATACTTAAAGCAGGGGAGGTTGAATTTCTGATGGACAAAGCCGACCTGGTATCTGGATTTCAGTTAGTAGCACTCTGCTGCTCAGGCACAGGAGTGGAGAAACCACACTGAGGAGATGTTCCAGGGTTGCAGGTTAGTGATCATTTTGAGATATAAATGTGCCATGCACACATCAAGTTCTCAGAAAATGCAATACATACTAGAAAAATCAATATGCATGGAATTAGTTATATTACAAAATACTTTGATCGTTAAAGTATAAGAACTGTGTAATTGAAGGATCTGCAAGGGAGACATCAGGAAAATATTTCAACGGATTGATTTTTAAATGAAGAAAATTCATTTAAAAAATGTCAAATGTCGAAATTACAAAATAATTAGATGTTCGAAGTACAGGAATTGTGTATCACAAATCCGTACCCTCGGAGTAATACCCGACTGTGAGCCCGTTGTTGGGTAGGGACCGCCTCTATATACCTGTATATATACCTGTATATATGTATATATGTTTGTACATATTTATTACTCTATTTATTTTATTTGTACATATTTATTCTATTTATTTTATTTTGTTTATATGTTTTGTTTTGTTGTCTGTCTCCCCCTTCTAGACTGTGAGCCCGCTGTTGGGTAGGGACCATCTCTATATGTTGCCAACTTGTACTTCCCAAGGGCTTAGTCCAGTGCTCTGCACACAGTAAGCGCTCAATAAATACGACTGAGTTAATGAATGAATGAATATATATTGCCAACTTGTACTTCCCAAGCGCTTAGTACAGTGCTCTGCACACAGTAAGCGCTCAATAAATACGATTGAATGAATGAATGAATATATGTTGCCAACTTGTACTTCCCAAGCGCTTAGTACAGTGCTCTGCACACAGTAAGCGCTCAATAAATACGATTGATTGATTGAATGAATCTCCCTCATTTAAACGACGTATTCAATCTGTCACCACATTCTGTCAGTTCAACCTTCACTTTATCACTAAAATCCACCCTTTCCTCTCCAGCCAAACTGCCACCATGTTAATAGAAACACTAATCCTATCCCACCTTGATAATGTATCAGCCTCCTTGATGACCTCCCTGCCTCCTGTGTCTCTCTACTCCATTCAATACTTCACTCTGCTGCCCGGATTATTTTTTCTACAAAAATGTTCAGGCCATGCTTTCCCTCTCCTCAAGAAACTCCAGTGGTTGCCCATCCACTTCCGCATCAAATAGAAACTCCTCACCATTGGCTTTAAAGCACTTGATCACCTTGCCCCCTCATGCCCCACATTGCTACTTTCCTACTCCACCCAAGCTTCCACATTTCTCTCTTTTCTCGCTAACCTTCTCACTGTACCTCCATCTCATCTATCTCACTGCCAACCTCTTGCCCACATCCTGCCTCTGGACCGGAACGCCCTACTTCCTCAAATCAGACAGACAAGTAATAATAATAATAATAATGTTGGTATTTGCTAAGCGCTTACTATGTTCCAAGCACTGTTCTAAGTGCTGGGGTGGATACAAGGTAATCAGGTTGTCCCACGTGGGGCTTACAGTCTTCATCCCCATTTTCCAGACGAGGGAACTGAGGCCCAGCGAAGTGAAGTGACTTGCCCAAAGTCACACAGCTGACAATTGGCAGAGCTGGGATTTGAACCCATGACATCTGACTCCAAAGCCCGGGCTCTTTTCACTGAGCCACTCTCCCCCACTTCAAAGCCTTATCGAAAGAGGCAGCATGGCTCAGTGGAAAGAGCCGGGGCTTGGGAGTCAGAGGTCATGGGTTCTAATCCTGGCTCCTCTACTTGTCTGCTGTGTGACCTTGGGCAAGTCACTTCACTTCTCTGTGCCTCAGTTACCTCATCTTTAAAATGGGGATTAAGATTGTGAGCCCCATCTGGGACAACCGGATTACCTTGTATCTACCCCAATGCTTAGAACAGTGCTTTGCACATAGTAAGTGCTTAACAAATACTATAATTATTAATAATTATTATCTCCTCCAAGAGGTCTTCCCTGATTAAGCCCTCCTTTCCTCTTCTCTCTCTCCCATCTGCCTCACCCTGATTTGCTCCCTTCATTTATCCCCCCTTCCAGCCCATCACTTATACACATATCTGTAATTTATTTATTTATATAAATATCTGTCTCTCCCATAGATTGTATGCTCACTGTGGGCAGAATGTGTCTATTAAATTGTACTCTCCCAAGTGCTTAGTAAAGTTCATTCATTCAATCGTATTTATTGAGCGCTACTGTGTGCAGAGCACTGGACTAAGCGCTTGGGAAGTACAAGTTGGCAACATATAGAGATGGTCCCTACCCAACAATGGGTTTGCAGTAGAGTTCTCTGCTTACAGTAAGTGCTCAATAAAAATGATTGACCGACACACTGAATCTCGACTGTAAGCTTCTTGTGGGTAGGGAATATGTCTATCAACTCTGTGGTACTGTACTCTCCTAAGCATTTAGTACGGTGCTCTACACAAAGCAGCTTAGTACAGTGCTCTGCACACAGTAAGCGCTCAATAAATACGATTGATGAAAGCAGCGGGGCCTGGTGGGTAGAGCGAACACCTGGGAGTCAGAAGGACCTGATTTCTAATCCTGACCACCAGTTGTTTGCTGTGTGACCTTGGGCAAGTCACTTAACTTCTCTGTGCTTCTGTTACCTCATCTGTAAAAGGGGGATTAAGACTGTTAGCTGCATGTGGGACAGGGACTGTGTCCAACCTGATTAGTTTGTATCTTCCCCAGCATTTAGAACAGTGTTTCACATATAGTAAGCACTTAACAAATATCATCATCATTATTATAATACTCAAAGTAAGCACTTAATAAGCGCCATTGATTAATTGATAGAAGAGCAAGATTTGGTTCCATCACATCCTGACTTCTGCAGTATTGTTTTCTCTGATATTTTTCTTCTTCCTCTTCATATATTGCACGTACAGTAACTGCTGTATACGCCCAGACAGAATGTGTATTTTTTTTTAAACTAAATGGCCAATGGTGTGTTTGGATCAACATCAACTGGAGATGGGGTGCAGAGAACAAGCTGCTTCTGACAAAAATGCTCCCTGTCTCCATCTGCGGCACATTCATTCGATTTTCATATTTCTAGTGCAACAGATGGGAGAGAAAGAGTTACATAAGACATTCCAGGGGTAACCGAGCTCAGGAAGAAGGGATGTGCAAAGCTAATGAGCTGTGTACTGTTGGGATTCAGCTGTTTTTGCTAATGGCTAGATTATTCTGCGGTTGAGCTCAAGCTTTCATTGGCCTTGTACATATTTACTATTCTATTCATTTTCTTAATGATGTGCATCTAGCTTTATTTCTATTTATTCTGATGACTTGACACCTGTCCACATGTTTTGTTTTGTTGTCTGTCTCCCCCTTCTAGACTGTGAGCCCGTTGTTGGGTAGGGACCGTCTCTATATGTTGCCAACTTGTACTTTCCAAGCGCTTAGTCCAGTGCTCTGCACACAGTAAGTGCTCAATAAATGTGACTGACTGACTGAATGAATGGTGGAGCCGGGATTAGAACCCAGGTCCTCTGACTCCCAACCCACGCTCTATGCATGAATGAATGAATGAATGGCTTGGTCGGATAGAGTTAGTTTGGTACACCGATCAGAACCAGAAAGGAACATAACAATAACAACAATGATGGCATTTATTAAGCGCTTACTATGTGCAAAGCACTGTTCTAAGCGCTATACGCTGTTCTAAGCGTATAAGAACATATACACAGAGATCCAACCATTCTCCCTCATTTCTCCTACTCCCTCTTGTTCCCTACGCACTTGGAACTGTACCCTTTAAGCACTTCATATTCACCCTACCCTCAGCCCCACAGCACTTACATGCGTATTGGTAATTTATTTATTTTCATTCACTTATATTTATTGAGTGCTTACTGTGTGCCGAGCACTGTACTAAGCACTTGGGAGAGTGCAATATAACAATAAACAGACACATTCCCTGCCTACAACAAACCTACAGTCTAGAGTAAGCTTGTTCATATTGATGTCTGTCTCCCTCTTTAGATTATAACTCCTTGTGGGCAGGGAACATGTAATAATAATAATAATAATTATTATGGTAGTTGTTAAGTTCTTTCTACCTGCTAACCACTGTCCTAAGGGCTGCGGTAGATACAAACTAATCCGAGTGGACATAGCCCCTGTCCCACCTGGGGATCATACTCTTAATTCCCATTTTACAGATGAGGTAACTGAGGCCCAGGGAAGTTAAGTGACTTGTCCAAGGTTGCTCAGCAGATATGTCTTCTAGACTGTGAGCCCATTGTTGGGTAGGGACCGTCTTTATATGTTGCCAATTTGTACTTCCCAAGCACTTAGTACAGTGCTCTGCACACAGTAAGTGCTCAATAAATACTACTGAATGAATGAATGAATGGTGGAGCCGGGATTAAAACCCAGGTCCTCTGACTCCCAACCCATGCTCTATGCATTAAGCCACATTGCTTCTATTATAAACTCTTTTGTATTGTACTCTCCATGAACTTAGTACAGTCTGCACAAAGTAAATATTAAATAAATACTACCGATTAATTGACTGATTGAAGCAGAAGAAATGGATGTATAGTTATTAGGCTGGTGTAAGGTGCAGTAGGAGGGGATGACCTGATCGAGTGCTTTAAAGCAGATGGTAAGGAACTTCTGTTTGATGTGGGGGAGGATTATCAACCATTCACGATTTTTGAGGAGTGGGGAGATACAGAATAAATGACTTTTTTTAGAAAAATGGTCCAGGAAGCAGAGTGTAGTAAGGATTGGAGTGGGTAAAGACAGGAGGCGGTCAGCAAGGAGGATGACGCAGCATTCAAGGTGGGATGTTATGAATACTTGTATCAGAGTGGTAGAAATATGAATGGCAAGGAAAGGGCAAATTCTAGTGATGCTGTGAAGGTAGAACTGACTTTATTTGGGAACAGACTGAATATGCATGTTGAATGAGATGAATAAAGGATAATGCCGAGGTTATGAGCTTGTGAGGCAGGGGGAATACAGTGGTGTTATCTATCCTGATGGGAAAGTCTGTGGCAGAATAAAAAGAGTTTGGGTGGGAAGATTAGTTCTGTTTCGGACGCGTTCAGTTTGGGGTTTTGATGGGATGTCTGAGTGGAGATGTCCTGGAGGCAGAAGGAAAGGCTGGGTTGAAGAGAAGGAGAGTCGTTAGGGCTAGAGAGGTAGATTTGAGATTCATCCACGTAGAGATAGTGAGTAGTGGCATTCTCCAAGGGAACTGGTGTAAACGGAAACTAGAAGGGGTCCCAGAATGGAGTCTTGAGAGACTCCCAGAGTTAGAGGTTGGGAATCAAAGGAGGAGTCTGTGGTGAGCCCACAACAAGCTGCCCTATTAGTGACTGTCTGTGATCCCGGGAACAACAAGAAGGAAGAGATGGGCGAAGGACTGATGGGCTCTACATGAGACAGGGGATTGCTGGCCTGTGGGGGTGGAGAATGGAAGGAGGCATGGCCTTCTCTCCCTGTTTTATCCAGCAACAGGCCTGGATCAATCAATGACTGCCATGTAGAGCCACAGCTGTAACACCTAAGGCAGATATAAGGCGGTCACTTTGAACTGTGAGGAGGCACACAGAGAAGCAAGCATTGAAGAAGCAGGTAATGGAAGTAGGCGGAGACTAGTGCTCCAAAGCAGCAGAAGGCAACAGCACTTAATAATAATAATAATAATAATGATAATGGCATTTGTTAAGCGCTTACTATGTGCAAAGCACTGTTCTAAGCACTGGAGGTATACAAGGTGATCAGGTTGTCCCATGTGGGGCTCACAGTCTTAATCCCCATTTTACAGATGAGGTAACTGAGGCTCAGAGAAGTTAAGTGACTTGCCCAAGGTCACACAGAAGCAGCGTGGCTCAGTGGAAAGAGCCCGGGCTTTGGAGTCAGAGGTCATGGGTTCGAATACCGGCTCCGCCACATCAATCAATCAGTCATATTTATTGAGCACTTACTGTGTGCAGAGCACTGTACTAAGCGCTTGGGAAGTACAAGTTGGCAACATATAGAGACAGTCCCTACCCAACAGTGGGCTCACAGTCTAGAAGGGTGGGGGGAGTCTAGAAGGGAGACACATGTCTGCTCTGTGACCTTGGGCAAGTCACTTCACTTCTGTGAGCCTCAGTTCCCTCATCTGTCAAATGGGTAATGAAGACTGTGAGCCCCATGTGGGACAACCTGATCACCTTGTATCCCCCCACCCCCCGAGCTTAGAACAGTGCTTTGCACATAGTAAGTGCTTAACAAATGCCTTCATTATTATTATTAGTATTATTACACAGCAGACATGTGGCGGAGCCGTGATTAGAACCCATGACCTTTGACTCCCAAGCACACGCTCTTTCCACTGAGCCACGCTGCTGCTCTATGCTTTCACTGAGTCGTATTTATTAAGTGCCGCATGCAGAGCATGGTACTAAGCGCTTGGGAAGGTGCAGTACAACGACAATAAACAGTGACCACAGAATGACGATGGAATCTGTTCCCCCCCGGGCCCTGTGCCCTTCCCCGACTGCCTCGGGAAAATAAGAAGCATTGGCAGAATGGGTTTCTTTGACCACAGACTGGTACTGGACCCTTGGTGGACTGAGTGTATGTGTGTATATGTCACTTCCTTGCACACTGCTAAAAGTAAGAGAAAACTTTCCACAGTAACCTCGGTGATCAGAGCTGTGGTTTGATTTTACTACGTATCACTAAGGCTTCCCTGGTCCAGGAGGGTCCTGGTTGGTACTAACTGGGGGGCTCGCGACAGAGCCCCTGAAAGAAACTGAAAAGGAGCTGCCAGAAAGATAGGAGGAGAATCAGGGGAGGACAGTGTCAGCGAAGCCAAGGTCAGATAATGTTTCTGGGAGAAGGAGGTAGTCATAGTATAGAAAGCAGCTGAGAGGTTGAGGTTTAGGATTTTGCAGAGGCCAGCCTGTACAGATCTGGTGGCATGAGCTATATTAGATATCACTGACTGAGAAGCAGCAGGTTGCTCTCTGTCAACCTCAATTGCAGCAAAATTCGTGGAATGAAAGGAGAGACAGGGAGTTGTAAGGTGTGTGTGTTTGTCTTCTTTTAAATTCAAATTTAATTCTTATCGATTTTTTCCTGTGGCGCTGCTTTCTTTCATACATTTTTCCCCTCGGGGAAGCTCTATTCTTTCTTTCGGGAAGTCATATCCTTAGAGATGGAACTAGAGCTGAAGTCATATAAATGGATATTCTGTCTGTCACCAAATCCTGTCATTTCTACCTTCACAACTCTCTAGAATCCATCGCTTCTTCTCCATCCAACTGCTACCATGCTGGTCCACCTCTTATTATAGCCTGTCTTGACTACGGCATCAACTTCCTCACTAACTTCCCTGACTCCTGTCTCTTTCCCACTGTAGTCCTTACTTCACTCTTCTGCCTAGATCATTTTTTCTAAACAAAGTTCTGCATACATTTCCCCGCTCCTCAAAACTTCTAATGGTTGACCTCTGCATCAGATAGAAACTCCTTACCATATGCTTTAAGGCACTCAATCAGCTCTCTCCCTCTCACTTCATTCTTCCAACGCCAGCCTAATCACTGTCTCACCACTCTCCCCTTGCTCATATTCTCTCCCCCACCTGATCTCCTTCCCTTTCATGTCTGAAAGACCACAACACTCCCCACCTTCAAAGCCCTACTAAAATTATATCTCCTTCAGGAGGCTTTCCATGATTTATAGTAAGAGTAGTAATAATATTTATTAAGTGCTTACAGAGTGCAGAACACTTTATTAAGTGTGGGAGAGAATACACAGGTGAGATTAAACTCTGATTTCCACACATTATTCTTCCTCCTTTGTGCTTTGCTTGTACGCTTAGGTCTGAACCCATACATCACTTTGATATTCATCCTACCCCCAGACACACAGCACATATGTACATATCCTAATACTTTGTAATTTCCCCTATCTGTAATTTATTTTAATGTCTCTCTCCTCAAATAGGTTGCAGACTGCTTGAGGACAGGGTTATGTATCTACCAACTCTATTGCACTGTATTCTCCTAAGCACTTTGTACAGTGCTCCTCAAGAGACTGGGTGAGGAAGAGGTCATGACTTAGCCTTGGGAGCTATTCATAGATAATAGGACTTGGTGGTGAGGGAAAAAACAGCAATGAAGAAAGGGGTTAGAGAAAGTACAGGGGCATCAAGAGAGCTTGGAAAGTATGCCAGTCCTGACAAAAGTACACAGTTTTGAGACAAAAATGGACAATGAAGATATAGGAAGAGGGAGGTATCAGACAGAGCCGAGAAGATTGAGATAGATATGATTAGGAGGAGAATGGTGAGCTTATTAAAATCATGCTCAGTGAGATGTTGAGGTTAGGAATCAGAATAAAGGGAATCAAAGCGATAGTTAACAGTGAAAAAGAACATGCGTTAAGAGTAGACAGTTGGTGTTTGGCATTAACTTTGACTCATGTCTCTCATTCTACCCACATCTTCAGTCTGTTACCAAATCCTGTCGATTTCACCTTCACAATATCGCTAAAATTCAGCCTTTTCTCTCCCTCCAAAATGCTACCATGTTAATCCGTGCACTTTTCCCATCTCACATCTTGATTACTGCATCAGCCTCCTTGCTGACTTCCCCAATTCCTTTCTCTCACCACTACAATCCATTATTTACTCTGCTGCCTAGATCAGTTTTCTACAAAACTGTTCAGCCCACAGCTCCCCACGCCTCAAGACCCTTCAGTCGTTGCCCATCCACTTCAATGTCAAACAGAAACTCTTTACCATCAGCTTTAAAGCATTCAATTAGCTTGTCTCCTCCCACCTTGCTTCACTGATTTCCTAATATCTTGCTTTTCTTACTGCTGATCGCTTTACCTTAGTCCTCTCGGGCCTGGAACTCTGTTCCCCTCTGTCCACAACACATCTTCACTCTCCCCACCTAAGAAGCCTTATTAAAATCACATATCCTCCAAGAAGCCTCCCTGACTAAGCTCTCATTTCCCCTAGAACAGTGCTCTGCCTACAGTAAGTGCTCAACAAATATCACTTTACTTCTGTTTATTCTGACGACTTGACACCTGTCCACATGTTTTGTTTTGTTGTCTGTCTCCCCCTTCTAGACTGTGAGCCTGCTGTTGGGTAGGGACTGTCTCTATATGTTGCCAACTTGTACTTCCAAGTGCTTAGTACAGTGCTCTGCACACAGTAAGCGCTCAATAAATACGATTGAGTGAAGGAATCACTGCTTGATTAACTGATTTGGATTGCACTTCTTCAGCGTCCAATATGGGATTGAAATCCAGCTCATGTGAAAATGAGGGAAACATTATTCATGTTTGAGATTTTTCTTTCAACCCATCAGCTTTAGTCAGCCAAGTCTACTGGTCTTCCTGCCTCTTCTTACGCTTGGTATTTTGGATCAGAAATCATGAATTCTGGATAGAATTCATCCAGAACAAATAGGATATTTGTTACTCATTGACTTGGTAGAGGTTATCTGTCTACAAGACTTTCTCCAAACAATGAAATCCTCCAATGCCCTGCTAGGGGATAAGGCAGATTCAGATGCTGATGGTATCAAATATTTCTTTCTGCATCAGACATTTAAGAGACATCTATAAGACTGTGTTGAAAATACAATTGAGACTTTTTCCTCTTGGCTAGGTCATCACAACACTATGTTAAGAAATATTTGGATAGTGTTAACAGCCATTGGAAAACGTTTAGTACATATTTACTATTCTTTTTATTTTGTTAATGATGTGCATATAGCTTTAATTCTATTTGTTCTGACGATTTTGACACCTGTCTACATGTTTTGTTTTGTTGTCTGTCTCCCCCTTCTAGACTGTGAGCCCGTTGTTGGGTAGGAACCATCTCTATATGTTGCCGACTTGTACTTCCCAAGCGCTTAGTACAGTGCTCTGTATACAGTAAGCGCTCAATAAATATGATTGATTGAATGAATGAATGAATGAAATTTCTACCTTACCCGCAGGCTAGGATAAAAATTGAAGGAAATTTTGATTAAGTGGAATAGTGATGTGGGCGGCAGGCAATCAGCTAATCAGTAAAAGAAGCAGTAGAGTGTTAACCAGCAAGTGCATGTTGGGTTTCTCTGGCAACCAGTGACCCCAGTACTGATTCCACTCCCCCACTACTAGGTACATTATATTCTACCTCCCACTAAATCTCATCTCCCTGTGGGGAAAAGCAGTCTATTGCTGTGCCAAGTTTTCCAGAAAACACAGATATCATTTGACTCCGCTCTCTCGTTCACCCCTTACAACCAATAGGTCACCAAATCCTGCCGGTCTCATCTCCACAACATTGCCAAGATCCGCCCTTTTCTCTCCATCCAAACTGCTACCTTACTCATTCAGTCTCTCATCCTATCCCGGCTGGACTACTGCATTAGCCTCCTCTCTGATCTCCCATCCTCCTGTCTCTTCCCACTTCAATCCATACTTCATGCCGCTGCCCGGATCGTCTTCGTGCAGAAACGCTCTGGGAATGTTACTCCCCTCCTCAAAAATCTCCAGTGGCTACCAATCAGCCCAGCCTACACATCAGGCAAAAATTCCTCACCCTCAGCTTCAAGGCTGTCCATCACCTCGCCCCCTCCTACCTCACCTCCCTTCTCTCCTTCTCCAGCCCAGCCTGAACCCTCCACTCCTCTGCCGCTAATCTCCTCACTGTGCTTTGTTATCGCCTGTCAATCAATCAATCAATCAATCGTATTTATTGAGCGCTTACTATGTGCAGAGCACTGTACTAAGCGCTTGGGAAGTACAAATTGGCATCACATAGAGACAGTCCCTACCCAACAGTGGGCTCACAGTCTAAAAGGGGGAGACAGAGAACAGAACCAAACATACCAACAAAATAAAATGAGTAGGATAGAAATGTACAAGTAAAATAAATAAATAAATAAATAAATAGAGTAATAAATATGTACAACCATATATACATATATACAGGTGCTGTGGGGAAGGGAAGGAGGTAAGACGGGGGGATGGAGAGGGGGACGAGGGGGAGAGAAAAGAAGGGGCTCGACCCCCAGCCCACATCCTCCCCCTGGCCTGGAATGCCCTCCCTCTGCACATCAGCCAAGCTAGCTCTCTTCCTCCCTTCAAAGCCCTACTGAGAGCTCACCTCCTCCAGGAGGCCTTCCCAGTTTGAGCCTCCTCTTTCCTCTCCCCCTAATCCCCCTCCCCATCCCCCTGCTTTACCTCCTTCCCCTCCCCACAGCACCTGTATATATGTATATATGTTTGTATATACTTATTACTCTATTTATTTTTTATTTATTTTACTTGTACATATTTATTCTATTTATTTTATTTGGTTTATATGTTTTGTTTTGTTGTCTGTCTTCCCCTTCTAGACTGTGAGCCCACTGTTGGGTAGGGACCGTCTCTATATGTTGCAAACTTGTACTTCCCAAGCGCTTAGTACAGTGCTCTGCACACAGTAAGCGCTCAATAAATATGATTGAATGAATGAATGAATT
Source organism: Tachyglossus aculeatus (assembly GCF_015852505.1). NCBI lineage: Eukaryota > Metazoa > Chordata > Mammalia > Monotremata > Tachyglossidae > Tachyglossus > Tachyglossus aculeatus. The sequence goes on along the minus strand of NC_052066.1, from coordinate 52,624,333 downwards.
TGACTTAAAAGTTTAAGACACTCAGAAACATCATGATTTGTATTTAATAAGTAATAGTATTTACCAAATATACTTCAGGTAGGCAAATAGAAACTCTCTTTTGACTAGGGTCTGTTGGGTATCACTCCCTTACTATGTCCTCACACTTCTCCGGTTCTTAATGCTTGCTTCTCTGCTATTAACTTGTTTAGAGGGTATCTGATCAATGAAAGGCTAGTGCGTGGATGTGATGAAGTAGACAGAAAATCATTTAAGAAATGATAACCTCTAGATAGCACAAAGGAAAAACTCATGGAAAACTGACTTTACAGTTGGTTGAATAAAGAAAAACACACGCAAGTTAAATGCAAATACTTTTTATAGGGGTCTGTCAAAAGATGTCCACTCTCTGGAAAGGGTGGACATCTGCTCCAGTGATTTTTTTTTTTACTAATTAAAGTAAAAAGTACCTGTCCTCAGTAACACCACTGTTAAGCTTTAAGACATATCCCTAATCCCTGGAGTCTGGGCTTACTTGGTGTCATTAATTGTGGTCACTAGTGTTTTGTGGTTGTGGGACTGGATCAAGCATAGTTATAGTGACCTGATGTGGAATCAGTTAGGAAGATCTGCTCTGGGCTTGGCCTGGCTTTGTCAAAGGCATGTTTAAGCAGTGGTGGAGCCGCTATTTAGACAGTAAAGAGGGTGACCCCAGAGCCCATCTGTGGCCTTAGAAGCCTCCCAGAGACCTGGCTGACCTCCGGCTTTATGTCATCTGTGCTCCCTGTGCTCCTTAAGCAGAACCAAACCTGCTAAATTTGGCCTGAATTTAGATGCTTCCCCTTACTGCCCTCCATCACCAATCCCTGGGAGCCTTCCAGCCTGAATGAAACAAAGTGTCCTGTGACTCAGGAGAGAAAAGATGGGTCTGAGAATCAGGAGACTCAGTTTAGAATTCCACTGTCCTACTGTGTGACCTTTGGCAAGCACTTAACTTCTCTGGGCTACCGTTTCCTTTTCTATTGAATAGGGGGAGGACAGATTGTGAACCCTGGGAGGAAAAGGGTGATATAGCCTAGTTACATAATGTTGTGTCTACCTTAGAGCATAATAAGCCCCTAGTAAATGTCATAATTATTGTCATGATATTCTTCTGGCCCCCTGGTTTCTAGAAATGTGTAAGCTCATCGTGGGCAGGGAAAGTATCTACCAACTCTAATTGTACTCTCCCAAATGCTTAGTACAGTGTTCTGCACACAGTAAGTACTCAATAAATACAATTGATGGTGATGATTCTAATTATTCATGTGCTGGGGGTGAGTTTGGGCCCCATGGGAAATACTGGTAAGGTACAGATGACTTGTATTGCTAACGCTTAGTACAGGGACCAGCACATAGTAAACACATACCATACCATACCATAATTATTATTACTGGAATTTGCCTTTGGCAGAATTCTAGTGCACATATTGGTCTGCAGGAGTATTTTCCAACCAGCTTGACACTCCAGGAAAAATGGCAAATAATGCACTAAGTTCTCTTCATTGGAAACTCAACACATTATATCACTTTACTGTTAGACTTTTTTAAGAATCAAAGAGAACTGCAATGAAGAAGCAATCAGAACTGGAAAGCCAAAACACCATTCCCAACCTTCTCAGCCTTCAGGACAAAAAATGTTCTAATGCATCATGTTCCCAGTCACTCATTCACTGGCCTTTAAATTAGCACTTGCCATGTTATTTCTCTCTTTGAGTCTTGCCACATAAATAGTGCTAAAACTGGGGTAGGATAGTTTTGTAAAGTTAGGGAACAATGAATGACAGAAAGAAGACCAGTTCATAGTTACTGGTCACATTTTAACACATTTTTTCATCCAAATACCTAGAGAATTATTTAGCAGTGACATAGGGAGCCTCATTCATTCACTCTGCAGTAAATTGGGACTCTTAAAACAGATCAAGATTACACATTTAATGATTATTTTCTACTCAAATGAGAATGAGTTAAAGACTCACGCGAGAAAACAGATTTCTTTACCTGGGTTGGAGTTGCTAATTCCAGTTCTGAAGTTGATTCCGAATTCAGAGCCCCCCTTCCACTGGCCATTTCCAGCTGAGATCTGTTTTCTGAGGACCTAATAAGGGATATAAGAGATGGACACATGAATTATTTCTACTTTGAGAAATGTAAGGTGCAGCTTTCAAACAGAGCTGGCAAACATAGTTCTAGAGGATCTGAAAGTACTCCCATGGGAATTTTAACGAAGCAGGATTTTTCTTGTTACAGTCAAGTCATTATTGCTGTAGTTAATATCTATTAAGAAGCTTCAGTGTTGGAGGTGTTATCTTGCTGATTAATATTTAATTTAATCATGTGCAGAATAAGTAACAGAATTCATTTTCTCCATTCAGAAAAAGTACAGTACAAAATCATTCCGGGGTGGTAGATGTCTCCTTATAATTTTAAATTAAAGCCAGTACCATTAAACATATAGCAAAAGTTATTTCAACTATGGTAGAGCATTGTGATTCGTTTCCTGCTTGCTATGCAAGTAATCACAAGAACAAAGAGACATTCTCTATTCTGTGAAACTTGAAATATTTTGGAACTCAGCTGATCAAGAACAGTGATGTTCACCAATTGGATGTTATTGATAATATACAGAATATATGACTAATTATGATTGTTGAGATCACAGAAGGTTTGAAACTGTGTTTTCACATCCCAAACGAGTAAGGATAAACTTAAAGATTGATGACTTTTTTCTGAAAACACAATTGACATTACCATAAAATCTCTTTTGAGCCAGTGCTGGATGATGATGGCTTTTTTTCCACCACAGGTTGGCCCTTGCTGTTCCGGTCTCCATGAAACTTCACCTCATCCCATTTCTCCAACTGTGTCTGGATATCAACTAATAAAAGAAATGTGGATTTTAAAAAGCAACTGACGATGTTTTTTGGCCAAGTTAACATGGGACACACCTTCTGTAATGAAAATACCACTTTTAGATCCAAGCGAGCCTGGGGAAACTCCTGGAAATGAGCAAGGAGTCACTTAACTTCTCCGTTCTGTTTCCTCATGATAAAATAATTCATTCAATCATATTTATTGAATATTTACTGTGTGCAGAGCATTGCACTAAGTACTTGGGAGAGTACAATATAACAAAGTTGGTAGACACATTCCCAGCCCACAGAGAGCTTACAGTATAGAGGGGAAGACAGACCCTTAATATAAACAAATAAAGATATTGATAATTTGCCCTGACTTGCTCCCTCTGTTCTTCCCCCTTCCCAGGCCCACAGCACTGATGCAAATATCTGTATTTTCTTTTAATGTCTGTCTTTCCAGCCCCAGTTCTAAGCTTGATGTAGGCAGGGAATGTGTCTGTTTATTGTATTGTGCTTTCCCAAGTGCTTAGTACAGTGCTCTGCATACAGTAATTGCTCATTAAATGTGATCGAATGAATGAATAATTTGTGTAAGCCAGAGTTTAATTAATTCCAACTGACTCATCTTGCCGCGGAAGCCATTAGGGATTGCTTCATATGACGGGTAAAGGAAAGAGGAGGAAGAGGAGGGAGATGAAGTGCCTTGTAGGAGAGTAATTTAACCCCTTCATCTCAGGATTGTTAGACTTGATAGGGCATGCTGATAATCAACAGCCTGATTGTCATACAAATCGCTCCCCTGTCTCAGCACTATGGCAGATAAGAGAAGAGTGTGGACAACAAGAGTGCTATCTGGTTGTCATTCTCTGTCCAATTCATTCCCCTAAGCCAAAGGGGAATCAAACAGGGATGCAGAGAGGGTCCAGGCCTTTTGAATTCATTCCACCTAAACACGATGGGGGAAGAAACAGCAGGGCCTGGCTGCTGCTGTTAGAAGAAGGTCCCACTTCACTGGGGAACTCTTCCAACTCAACAGACTGTGAGGATTAGTCAAAGTCTTTGAGACAGTCATTCAGGATTGGCTAAGTGCAAATGACTGCACCTTAGAGGCATTCATCCAAGAATACATGCAAATGACAGTAAATTATTTTGCCAAATCAACCAGGCATTACAGAATCACTAAAAATCAAAGAAAGCAGGGCATATCAGTCTGCACTAGAGAACCCTATCCACATCCAGAAATATGGGAAGCAATGTGGCCTACCAGAAAGAGCAAGGGCCTCATCCCCCCCGCCCTACCTCCTTCCCCTCCCCACAGAACCTGTATATATATTTGTACAGATTTATTACTCTATTTATTTTACTTGTACATATTTATTTACTATTCTATTTATTTTGTTAATGATGTGCATATAGCTTTAACTCTATTTGTTCTGACGATTTTGACATCTGTCTCCATGTTTTGTTTTGTTGTCTGTCTCCCCCTACTAGACTGTGAGCCCGTTGTTGGGTAGGGACCGTCTCTAGATGTTGCCGATTTGTACTTCCCAAGCGCTTAGTACAGTGCTCTGCACACAGTAAGCACTCAATAAATACAATTGAATGAATGAATGAATCCCAGCTCCTGCACTTGCCTGATGTGTGACCTTGGGCAATTAACTTAACTTCTCTCTACTCTGAACCTCAGTTACCTCATCTATAAAATGGAGATTATAACAAACCTGGGCTCAAACTTGGGCTGTGAGACTCATGTGGGACCAGGACTGGGTCCAACTTGGTTCACTTGGTTCTACCCCAGTGCTTTGTATAGGACCTGGCATGTAGTAAGGATTTAGCAAATACCATTAAAAAAGCAAAAAGAACCCCAAAAGACCAAAACACACAAAAAACCCCTCTCTCAGAATCTATTTTAATAATAATAATAATAATAGCATTTATTAAGTGCTTACTATGTGCAGAGCACTGTTCTAAGCGCTGGGGAGGTTACAGAGTGATCAGGTTGTCCCATGGGGGGCTCACAGTCTTCATCCCCATTTTACAGATGAGGGAACTGGGGCACAGAGAAGTTAAGTGACTTGCCCAAAATCACACAGCTGACAGCAGAGGTGATTTGAACCCATGACTTCTGACTCCAAAGCCCGTGCTCTTTCCACTGAGCCACGCTGCTTTTCCAGGAAGGACACTTACCTAGTATACTATACAGTAGGAAATAGAATCAAGAAGCCCAATATCTCCTTTTGGAGACTGTCAGAGTGTGATAGCAGTCGAGTGTTGAGGCTCCAGACCAAACTTTAGGACTATGGCTGTCTGTGTGACATATCCAATAATAATAATAATAATAATAATAATAATAATGGCATGTATTAAGTGCTTACTATGTGCAAAGCACTATTCTAAGCACGGGGGAGGTTACAAGGTGATCAGGTTGTCCCACGGGGGGCTCACAGCCTTCACCCCCATTTTACAGATGAGGGAACTGAGGCCCAGGGAAGTTAAGTGACTTGCCCAAAGTCACACAGCTGACAATTGGCAGAGCCAGGATTTGAACCCATGACCTCTGACTCCAAAGCCCTTGATCTTTTCCACTGAGCCACACTGCTTCTCTAAGTTCCTTGAGCAATTCCATCAGTGTCACTCTGGAGCTCTGCTTACTCTCAAATAACAGCTGGATTACAAACCACAAAGTCCTTGGAGAAGGTCAGACTACTATAATTTTTTTAATGGTATTTGTTAAGTGTGTCAGGCACTGTACTAAGCACTGGGGTAGAAACCAGTTAATCAGTTAGACACAGTCCATGTCTCACATGGGGTTCACAGTCTTAATCCCCATTTTACAGATGAGATAACTGAGGCCTGGGGAAGTGAAGTGACTGGCCCAAGGTCACACAGGAGACAAGCGGTGGAGCTGGGATTAGAATTCAGGTCCTTCTGAGTTCCAGGCCCGTCCTCTATCCACTAGGCCATGTTGCTTCTCAGAATTGAGGACCATCATGCTCTCGTGGAAAAAACATAAATCTGGGAGTTAAAGGACCTGGTTTCTAATGCTGGCTCAGCCACTTGTCTGCTGTGTGACATTGGACAAGTTAGTGAACTTCTCTGTGCTTCAGTTTCCTCATCTGTAAAATGGGGCCTTACATAGTCTAATCTCCCTCCTATTTAAACACTGAGCCCTATGTAGGACAGGGACTCTGTCCAGCCTGATTAACTTGTATCTAACGCAGCATTTAGAATAACATTAGAATAGTGCTTGATACATAATAAGCACTTCACAAAAATAATAATAATAATAATATATTGAAATTAGGGTCACCAGTTAGGACATGTGAGAAGAAAGGATGACAAACAGCCGCTGCACTGTGAGCTGAAACTGAGAAAAACGAAGAAAGGACAGATGCTATATTTTAATAGTACACTAAAACAAAGCCTTAGACAAAACTGCATTTCAGTAGAAAACTGGAAGTTGTTGGCTACAGACAGAGTGGTCTGCCGTGCTGTAATCAAGGAAGAAGTCGCTATTTTTGAACTGAAGCTTTATAAGCACTGTGAGAAAAGGAAGCGAAAGCAGTGTCGTGCTGCAAACAACAAGCACTATAGCACAAGGGACAGTCTTTGTGTACGCACAGTATCACACAGTGTGCATGGGATCACGGGCATAATCACATTGGCCTTGGCAGCCACACTAGCCTTCTTCCGTAGGTGAATTTCATTGTCAGTGTCATCATCTTCGAGTATGGATAATTGTAACTAACTCTAAATGGTGTTTTAGGGACCCTCACTTGGAATTTCTCCATTACCTCAGATGTTTTTAAAGACATGGTTAGAGAAAATCCTTCTGCAATTCAGAGCTTCAACCCCCTTCGAATGGCTTAGAAAATGCCTTGCTTCCTGTGGGAATTTATGAAGAGGTGGGGGGATAGGGAAAAAGGCAGAAGAGAGGGAGCGTAGCTGGAGGTCCCATTTAATATGCTGTCTAATCCTTCGGGGAACAAAGAACTGTATCAAGCAAAGCTGACAATGATACATGCAAACTGAACCTTTAAAAAGCACTGGCATTACTGGTAGGGATTGAAAATGTAAAGTGGATCGACCACTACAACTGTAAATGGGGACATGGCAGATAGCCTGTTGTTGGGTAGGGATTGTCTCTATCTGTTGCCGAATTGTACTTTCCAAGTACAGTGCTCTGCACACAGTAAGCGCTCAGTAAATACAATGGACTGAATGAATGAATTAATGGATGGAGCTGGTTTTCTTTAAAAGGCTTATAAGACACATTTGAAAGGAGGGACTTCTGGGTTCCCATTCTGATGGTTTGATTTGTATGGTTTCCACTTTTTAGATTTATGACCCAAGCTGGCAAAATTCCATGCCTACATTTATGTTATAAAGCTTGCAAATATGCATTCAGACTGTGCGGACTGTTCTTCCCAGAGAAGCAGAGGTAAATGAATCCTCCTCCTCCAGTCTTTACCCCGCTCACATATTCCTTGCATCTAAAATGCAGTGAAAGGTCAGTCCAACCGTAGCTGGATATCTATGCTTCTTTACCTTCAAATAAAGTTCATCATCTATAAAGCTCCGAGTCTAAGCCTGACTAAGAAGTGTGCTTCCAGCAACAAGATGTCTGATGGCAGTAGGAACAGGATTTTCTTTTAAAACCTCCTCACTTGAAGTGCTTGGCACACAGTAAGCACTTCATAAATGCCATTATTATATTATATATAATATATACCACTTCATAAATGCCATTATTACATTATATATAATATATAGCACTTCATAAATGCCATTATCATATATTATTATAATTAATTATTGATTGATTATAATGAAAATGAAAAATATAATTATAATATAATATAATATAATATAATATAATATAATATAATATAATACAATATAATAAAATAATGGCATTTATGAAGTGCTTACTGTGGGCCAAGCACTGTTCTAAGCACCGGGGTAAATACAAGGTTATCAGGATGTCCCATATGGGGTTCACAATCTTAATCCCCATTTTACAGATGAAGTAACTGAGGCACAGAGAAGCTAAGTGACTTGCCCAAAGGCACACAGCTGCCAAGTGGCAGAGCAGGGATGTTAGAACCCATGACCTCTGACTCCCAAGCCCAGGCTCTTTCCACTAATCCACACTGCTTCTCAACAGCTGAAGATATATATGTATGTATATGTATTTTAAGCACTTATTTTGTGCCAGGCACTGAACTAAGCACGGAAGTGGATTCAAACTAATCCGTTGGACGTAGTCCAAGGTTCTACATGGGGCTCACAGTCTTAATCTCAATTTTACAGATGGGGAAACTGAAACACAGATAAATGACTTGCCCAAGGTCACACAGCAGACAAGTGGCGGAACTGGGACCAGTTCTTTCTGACTCTCAGTCCCATGCTCTATCCAGTAGGCCTTGCTGCTTTCCTTATGTAAATGTTTGCTCTCCTGGCCGTTGTTGGCTGAGCAGTTATCGTGTGGCCTTCACTTTCTCCATTAACAGAAATGCAGGGATTATTTCCAGGTCATTCAGTTGAAAAAAAAAAAGCCCTACTCACCTAATCAGTGTATGCTGGGAGATGAGATACATAGAGTCAGGCAGCAGGGCTACAGTCAGGGCTGGCTTCTGACTGTAAACAAGGTAAGTGGAAGCTTTGGGGTACCAGGGGAGTTAGAGAGCCACCTGACCTTCCCAAGAGGGCAGTTGCCAGGGACTTCCCTAAAATGGCATCAACCAGAGACACTCTCACGATGGCAGCCACCAGAGCCATGCCAAAGATGGTCGCTTTAAAACAATCTATCTTCCTGCCCCTTCCTACCTTACCTCGTTGATTTCTCACTACAACCAATTCTCACTACGCATTTTATTCCTCTAATGCCAATTTATTTGCAGTACTTCAATCTCTTCTATCTTGCCGCCGACTCCTTGTTCACGTTCTTCCTCTGACCTGGAATTCCATTCCCCTTCGTATCAGAGAGCCTACCCTTCCCCTCAGCTTCAAAGCCTTATTAAAACTACACAAGCATGGCTCAGTGGAAAGAGCCCGGGCTTTGGAGTCAGAGGTTATGGGTTCAAACCCCAGCTCCACCAATTGTCAGCTGTGTGACTTTGGGTAAGTCACTTCACTTCTCTGTGCCTCAGTTACCTCATCTCTAAAATGGGGATTAAGACTGTGAGCCCCCCGTGGGACAACCTGATCACCTTGTAACCTCCCCAGCGCTTAGAACAGTGCTTTGCACATAGTAAGCGCTTAATAAATGCCATCATTATTATTATTATCTCCTCTAAGAGGCCTTCCACAACTAAGCCCTCAATTCCACTATTCCCTTGCACTTGGATCTATACCCTTTAAGTACTTAATAGTCTCCCAACCTTCAGTCCCACCGCAGTTATGCAGATATCAGTAACTAATTTTAACATCTGTCTCTCCCTCTAGATTGTACTTTCTTTGTGGGGCAGGAACATGTCTATGAAATCTGTTATAATCTACTCTCTCAAAAGCTTAGTACAGTGCTCCACGCACAATAAGCACGCAACAAATGCCACTGTTTGATTGAAAGCATTGACCAGGGACATTCCCAGGATGGTGTCTGCTAAGGACATTCCCAAGATGGGAGCAGCCAAGGACATTACCAAGTTGGTGCTACCATGGATTTTCTCTGTGTTGTGGCTGCTATATGGGTCCCCTTGTAATATGGGTCCCCTCCTTTCTCTTCCCCTTCACCCCCTCTCCATCCCCACTGCCTTACCTCCTTCCCTTCCCCACAGCACCTGTACATATGTATATATACTTGTATGTTTTTATTACTCTATTTATTTATTTATTTTATTTGTACATATTTATTCTATTTGTTTTATTTTGTTAATATGTTTTGTTTTGTTCTCTCTCTCACCCTTCTAGACTGTGAGCCCACTGTTGGGTAGGGACCATCTCTATATGTTGCCAACTTATACTTCCCAAGCGCTTAGTACAGTGCTCTGCACACAGTTAGAGCTCAATAAAATATGATTGAATGAATATAGCATCCATTGCCCTCGCTGCCCCTTTGACCATCCTATTATGACAGCACAGCAACAATGGAGGTGACAGAGGAGTGTCGCTGGCAGCTAGAGGCAGACAAGTTTTGGGAGTCCGGGGAAGGCCAGATAGTGTGATGGTTTTTGAGTCCCTCACAGTATTATGTGGGGTTGGCCACTTGGTCAGGGATCCCATTCTAAGGGACACCATTGTTCCCAGAGTGAAACTCCTGGTGGTAAGAGCCATTTGTTCAGGAGGAACCTGGCAGACCTTAGGCGAGGGGTGGGATTCTCTGTTTTGGATGGGCCAATGGGCTCAGCTGCAAATGCCACCTGTTTTAGAGATGGGTAGTGGGAGCTACTAGCTGTCATATTCAATCTGTCACCACATCCTGTCGGTTCCACCTTCACAACATTACTAAAATCTGCCCTTTCTTCTCCATCCAAACGGCTACCATGCTAATCCAAGAACTTATTCTGTCCCGCCTTATCTATTGTATCTGCCTTCTCGCTGATCTCCTGGCCTCTGGTCTCTTCCCACTCCAAACCATACTTCACTCTGATGCATGGATCATTTACCAAGAAAAACGTTCAGTCCATGTCTCCCCACTCCTCACGAACCTCCAGTGGTTGTTCATCCACTGCTGCAAAGAGAAACTCTTTACCATTGGCTTTAAATCAGCTCGCCACTTTGTCAATGCACTTGAATCTGTGACCTCTGGACATTTGATATTTGCCCACTCCCAACCCCACGGCATTTATGTAAATATCTTTAAATTATTTATTATAAATTACTTATTGATTCATATTAACATCTCTCTCCCTCTAGACTGTAAGCTCATTATTGGCAGGGAACACGTCTGCTAATTCTGTTGTATCATACTCTTCCAACTGCTTAGAACAGTGATCTGCATGTAGTAAGCACTTAATAAATGCCATTGATTGAAACTATTCAACTTAGGTGAGATGATTTAGTGGTAGCCATTCAATTACTGCCTCTCTACTTGTGGTTATTGTTTCAGCATTATTTATAAATAATAATAATGATGGTACTTGTTAAGCGCTTACTATGCACGAAGCACTGTTCTAAGTGCTGGGGGGATTCAAGGTGATCAGGTTGTCCTACGTGGGGCTCACAGTCTTAATCCCCATTTTACAGATGAGGAAACTGAGGCACAGAGAAGTTAAATGATTTACCCAAAGTCACATCACTGCCAAGTGGTGGAGCCGGAATTAGAACCCATGACCTCTGACTCCCAAGACTAGGCTCTTCCACCGAGACACGCTGCTTCTCATTTATATTACATATGCATTTACCTACTCCATGCTATAGATACCTTCTTCAATCTTAAAGTGCACGGTACTCGGCGATATACATAGATTATTGGGTTTTCATCACTAAATGCACCTACTGAAGGCCTTTTTACACTGGTACTGGGTTCTGTACAAAGCCACTAAATAGAATCTTTTTAACACTAACTGTATTTACTTCTACTAGTAGCAGGGGTAGTAGTAATACTAGTGATGCAATAGTAATAGTGGTAATTGTAGTTACTGAGCTCACACTGGTGCAATGTACTCTATTAAGTGCTTGGGAAAATTCGGCAGACAGAAATAAAATGTTCCGTCCGCACAAGAAGCTTACATTTGATGGGAAGCAGACATAAACATATTTACAAACAGGGTAATCAGAATAAAATATGGAAAGTGCAATTGAATAAATACATGTTGAATTCGATAAATATATATTCACAAGTGCTAATGGCAGACCTCAATTAAACACATAACTTCTAAAGATGGCTGATATCTTACGGTGAGGGGAGTTCATCAGGGAGGACTTGTTAGAGGAGGTGGGATTTTAGGGGTTTGAGTATGGAGAGAGCTGTTTTCTCCCATTCTACACTGTAAGTTCTTTCTAGGCAGGGACGGTGTCTACCAACTGTTATATTGTACTCTCCCCCAAGTGCTTAGTAGAGTGCTCCGCACACAGTAAATGCTAAATAAATACACATCATCTATTGATTGATTACCGTTCCCACTCTCAAGTGCGTCACCCTTACACACTTGGATTTGCATCTTCTATTCACCCCTCCCTCAGCTCCACAGCCCTTATGTACATATCCATAATGTATATTCACGTCTGTATCCCTCTCTAGACTGTAAGCTCGTTGTGAGCAGGGAGTGTGTCTGCCAAGTCACTTATACATGCTCTCCCAAGGGCTGAGTACAGTGCTCTGCACACAGTAAGTGCTCAATAAATACCATGTTTTGGTTGATTGATTACTAAGTTTGGGGAGGGAGGGAACCACAAGCACGAAGAAGATGTCAGAGGGGAGAGTTTCCAGAGTGTGGTACAGACAGAAGGTTGGCTTGGGAGGAATGAAGAGAGTAAGGTGGAGAGCAGCGGTTGAAAAGAACAGATTTGTCGGAAAAGTTGAGCTGCAGCAGATTAAAGTGAGAATTTTACCTCCGTTCTTACCTAAATCGAGTGTTGCTGTCTCAGGGACTCTCACAGCCTGTCCTCTCTGCTCAGCTTCTACACTGATCAGGTCTGACCCATCCACCTTCTTCTTGTGGGTTGAAGCCTTTGAGCTTTCACCTCTGGAAGTAGTCTCTAACTTCTTTGTTTTGTTTTGGGTTTGTAAAACAGCTTCACTCAGGTCCAAGAGGTCTAAACCTGTTGACAGCACTATCAGAAATATAAGATGTTAAGGGAATTCCACTTACTTCTATGAAAAATAATTATTTTCCTAGTCCTTTTTGTCTGAGACAAAATGCTCATTGACTTACGGCCTGTTCAGTGAGTTTGCAGTTGTTTTTCAAAACAGGTGTAAATTAGGGTAGTGCTTTGCTGCATTTTCCACGTCTGACATGGAACAACCCAGTTTCATACTGGGACTTGATAGGACATTAACCGCTACAAAATACTGAATGAAATCAAAACTTAAAATTGAATCTGAGTTCTATTACTGTGTGCTACAAAGGTTTATTATAGGATTCAGTTTTCCTGCAAACAGATAAATCTCTCTCATACGGGGATAGATTTCCAACAGATATTTGGAGACTCCAGCTATGTAAGCATTGGTAAATTTATTATTTTTGGAAAATTCCATCTTTCAGTATCTACCAGGAAAGCAACTTAGTTAATACAGAACTTTTAAACCTACCTCTCTGCCAAAAAATTGGCTAGTTTTCTAGTTCCGCTCAATATATTTTTCTTACACTCTTTTAACCCAGAGGAACACATTTACATTTTTTCATACATTTACAGATCTTTCTGTAATTAAATATCTGATTTATATTTACCCTAGAGTTGTATCTGATAATATATAGATGAAATAAACGCACTTTGAGGGATGCATATTTTCCACATAATCTTTAACAAATTGTAAACTGGGCTAGAAATGTAAGCTTCTATGCTTTTGTAAGATTCTCGCGGGCAGTGATCCTGACTACTTAGTTCTGTTGTAGTCTCTCAAGGGCTAAATACAGTGCTCTGTACACAGTAAGTGCTCAATAAATAGAAAAGCAGTGTGGCCTAGAGGAAAAGAGCGTGGTAGTGGGAGTCAGAGGACTTGGCTTCTAATCTGAGCTCTGCTGCTTGTCTGCTGTGTGACCTTGGGTAAGTCACTTAACTTCTCTCTGTGCCTCAGTTTCCTCATCTGTGAGGCGGGGCATTCCGGGAGAGACGTGTCCATGGTGTTGCTATGGGTGGGAGACAACTCGACGGCATAAGACAAGACAAAATGGGGATTAAGACTTTGAGACCCATGTTGGACTGTATCCAACCTGATTAGATTGACTCTACCCCTGCGCTTAGTACAATGCCTGGCACATAGTAAGCACTTTTCATTCATTCATTCAATCGTATTTATTGAGTGCTTACTGTGTGCGGAACACTGTACTAAGTGCTTGGGAAGTACAAGTCGGCAACATATAGAGACGGTCCCTACCCAACCACAGGCGGAGAGGAGCACTTAATAAATACCATTAAAATTTTTAAAAATAAAATAAATACTGTTGATTCGTGGAACCAAACTAGATTACATAGCTGACAGCCTAAAAAGATGCCACCTTTTCTTGAATTTCAATCACTTAATGGGCAGGGAACCTGTCTGTTAATTCTGTTGTATTGTACTCTCCCAAGCATTTAATACAGTGCTCTGCACATAGCAAGCTACTATTGATTGATCGATTGATTAATCATAATATTAAATGTACTGTTGGAAATGGACACATAACTTTCCTGACGATGCATTCAGCTCCACTATGAGAAGCACCATGCGTAATGGATAGGTCACAGGCCTGGGAATCAGAAGGTCATGAGTTCTAATCCTGCCTCCACCACTTGTCTGCTGTTTGACTCTGGGCAAGCCACTTCACTTCTCTGTGCCTCAGTGACCTGATCTGTAAAATGGGGATCGAGACTGTGAGCGCCACGTGAGACAAGGACTGTGTCCAGCCTGATTTACTTGTGTCCACCCTAACACTTAGTACAGTGGCTGGCTTAACAAATACCATTATTATTGCTGTGCAAGCAGTGTAACTTAGTGGAAAGAGCCCGGGCTTGTGAGTCAAAGGACGTGGGTTCTAATCCCGGCTCCATCACTTGTCTGCTATGTGACCTTGGGCAAGCCACTTCACTTTTCTGTGCCTCAGTTACCTCATCTGTAAAATAGGGATTAAGACTGTGAGCCCCATGTGGAACAATCTGATTACTTTGTATTTACGCCAGTGCTTAGAACAGGGCTTGGCATATAGTAAGCGCTTAACAAATACCATTATTATTATTATTATTGTCCTTACTATTATTATTATCAAGAAGCTGTGAAGATAATAAAGGCCAAAGTTTGACCCATTCCAAATGATTTTAATTGCAGGAGGTCAAATGGAGTTCCTGTAGCCCCAGTCTTTCTGTTTTTTGACTTCTGACAGAGTTGTTAGTTTGTGTCAGGAAAGGAGCTGGCTTTTGGAGCTGGGGACAGGGGTGTCAGTGGCTGCCTGATGATGGACAGAAAGACTGGGAATGTGACAGAATTGAAAGGGAAATGCCTATTATCCATGTACTGTAAGATTTTCTAGAAGATTTTACAACCCGTCAAACAGCATATTTCTCTAACAAAAGTCATCTTTAAATTCATTTGGAAAACAGAAATTGCCTGAGGTCAACTAGAACTGGTGAATTCTCAGCTTGCAAACACACTCACTTTTCCCTTCCCAAATTTTGGATAGTTTCTCCCCACTTCTAAGATTATAAATTAACTGCCACAGAAATCAGAAGAGATTGAGTGAGTTTCCATGTCAGACCACTTTCTGCTAAAGATAAAAGACCAGTTTGATCCACCTAAGGTAACAGGAAACATCTCAGGGAACAAGTCTGAGAATGGAAGGGAGATATCTCTTCCCTGGAAAATAACTTGTGAAAAATCCCATTTTGGCCCCTATCTCAGAACTGTCAGGAAAGCGGAACTAATCTTGTCTCAGTCTTTCAAGCACAACATTTTTTGAGGTGGGCAGTGACATTCCATTTTTAGAGTAGTGGAAGCTAGGAGGCATATTTAGCGGAGAAGAAGCTCTTGAGTTGGGGGAATGAATTGGTTTTCAAAGCTAAGATAGAGAGGTTACATATTTAAAACTCATGTAGGACAAAAGGTTTACGTGGCTATTACTGTCACATATTCTGTAAGCATTGGGAATGTAAGAAGACAATTTTCCAGTCTGCTCTTATACTGGCAAGATTTCTGAGTGAGAACTATATAATTTCCTTACTGAACAAGGCAAGAGATAAAAGCCATTCAATTTTCCTAGATTGGGGTTTCAGGTGCCTTGTGTTAAATGAAAACCCAGAGATCATCATCATCAATGATATTTATTGAGTGCTTACCTTGTGCAGAACACTGTATTAACTGCTTGGGAGAGTACAATATTTCATTTTCAATTGTATGTAGAGGGGGAAATCAGTCACATATTCTTAATGTTGCTCAGTGGCAAATTATAAAGGACTATTCTACTTGTGAAAAAGAAATACATGTGCCATGGAAGAAAAATTTGTGTGAATAGTGAGTACTCTCTTTCCCTTCTGCATTGCCCTTGAACCTGGATTTGTTCTCTTTACTCTCTCCACCCTAGCTAGCCTCATGGCACTTGTGTTCATCATCATCATCATCAATTGTATTTATTGAGTGCTTACTGTGTGCAGAGCACCGTACTAAGCGCTTGGGAAGTACAAGTTGGTAACATATAGAGACAGTCCCTACCCAGCAGTGGGCTCACAGTCTAAAAGGGGGAGACAGAGAACAAAACCAAACATACTAACAAAATAAAATAAATAGATATGTACAAGTAAAATAAATAGAGTAATAAATATGTACAAACATATATACATATATACAGGTGCTGTGGGGAAGGGAAGGTGGTAAGATGCGGGGGATGGAGAGGGGGACGAGGGGGAGAGGAAGGAAGGGGCTCAGTCTGGGAAGGCCTTCTGGAGGAGGTGAGCTCTCAGTAGGGCCTTGAAGGGAGGAAGAGAGCTAGCTTGGCGGAGGTGCAGAGAGAGGGCATTCCAGGCCCGGGGGATGACGTTTATATCTGTAATTAGTTTTAATGTCTGTCTCCCCTACTAAACTGTAAACTTTTTGCAGATAGGGACCATGTCTAACAAGTCTTAGTGCTTAGTACAGTGCTCTGCACATAGCAAGCACTCAATAAATATGACTGATTGATTGATTAGTGAATTAAAATGGTTACCCTCATTACCTGAAACATTTCTACAGTAAAACTAGGTTTCCAACGATGACTCGGAAAAGCTTATCTTTTCTCGTTTTACTTCCAGGGTAGGTTTCACATTTCCTGTGCAATTTGTTCTTAACCCTCTACCTCCTTTCCCTTTTTCCAGCAAATGTGAAACACATGCTTAGCCCAAACATTTGAGGTTATCTGACATGAGCCCGGGGAAGGGGGTAGCTGAATGATTTAAGCCAAACCTTTGTGGAAAGATCCCTGGGGAATCACAGTTTCAAAAAGCTCAGCGAGATTGGCTGAGCCTTTCACTTTTTTGGAAGAAGATGAATTGAGTTCCAGGGCTGTGCGCTATATGTGGTCCTTTAGTCAAGACTTTAAAAAACAAGGGCCTTACTGTTCCTTACAGATATCAGAAACCTAAAGACACCCCAGGGAAAGCTGGTATCCGGCCTGGAGATCTCAGCACACTTTTATGTCCCCCTGAACCCCACAAGTTAAAGGAGAGCTTGACTTGACCTCCTTGCTTAGAAGCCATCAAAAGTATGCCTTTGGCATAAAAGGTGTCCATCTCATTCAAAGGGCTCAGGCTGAGCAAAGTAAGGCAAACTAAAGTATTTCCAGCAAATAACACGCTAACCTATTAATTCTTGAAAGATCCCAGGTTATCACTGAGTGCTTGGAAAAAATAATGGTACCCCTAGGGAGATGAAAAATTGATGGGTGAACAATTCTCCACACAATATCATTTACTAGACTATGCTGCCTTAGCTTTGATGCAAGAAAAAGGCCCTGCACAAGTGCTCTAGAGTCACAGGGACTGTGGGGATGGCAGGATGTAATGTAATGTAATAATGGCATTTGTTAAGCGCTTACTATGTGCAAAACACTGTTCTAAGCGCTGGGGGGATACAAGGTGATCAGGTTATCCCACGTGGGGCTCACAGTCTTAATCCCATTTTTTACAGATGAGGGAACTGAGGCTTAGAGAAGTTAAGTGACTTGCCCAAGGTCACACAGCAGACATGTGGCAGAGCCGGGATTCGAACCCATGACCTCTGACTCCCAAGCCCGGGCTCTTTCCACTGAGCCACGCTGCTTCTCTAATGGATGGGGATGGGGGTAGGGTGACAACAGCAGCAGCACAGAGTAAGCGCTCAATAAATACGATTGAATGAATGAATGATGCCTGAGAACATGGGGCTGGGGAGGGGATGCACCATCTGGTCGCGAAGCTGGCTGCTGTCTCTTCAGTTTATTTTCATTTTTTTCATGGCATTTATTGAGCGCTTACTATGTGCAAAACCCTGTTGACAGCAGCAACAGCCCTGCCTCTCCAACTTCACTTCGTGTCCCCTTCCCACCCCCTCCCCAAGATGCCAGGCTGCTTATTTTTGTCGTCTTCTGCTTCTGGCTGGCAACCTCCCCCTGCTCCCCAGGGAGTCATATCACTCACCCCTAGAACCACTGGCTTAGTAGATAGAACACAATAGTGGAAACAGCACAAGTCTGGGAGTCAGAAGGACCGGGTTCTAATCCAGGCTCTGCCACATGTCCGCTGTTTGACCTTGGACAAATCATGTCACTTCTCTGGGCCTCAGTAACCTCATCTGTAAAATGGGGATTAAGACTGTGAGCCCCACGTGGGACAGGGACAGTGTCCAATGTGATCAGCTTTACAGAAGCAGCATGGCCTAGTGCATAGAGTACGGGCCTGGGACCTGGATTCTAATCCCGGCTCTGCCAACTGTCAGCTGTGTGACTTTGGGCAAGTCACTTAACTTCTCTGTGCCTCAGTTCCCTCATCTGTAAAATGGGGATTAAGACTGTGAGCCCCCCGGGGGACAACCTGATCACCTTGTAACCTCTCCAGCACTCAGAACAGTGCTTTGCACATAGTAAGTGCGTAATAAATGCTATTATTATTATAGGGACTATGTCCAACTGGATTAATTTGTATCTTCCTCAGTGCTTAGAATAGCGCTTGGCAGATTGTAAACTCTTAACAAGTACTATTCTTATTATCATCCCTTCTTCCCCCTGAAAGCCTGCTAGCCTTAGGGGGCACTGGGTTGGACAGCAGGTGAGGGTGGAGGCCATCGCTTACTTCCAGTACTGCTCCTCAGTGCTGCTCCTAGTCCCCAGGCTCCCACCAGGCCCCTCCAGACCCCCCTTCATCATCATCATCATCATCATCATCAATCGTATTTATTGAGTGCTTACTATGTGCTGGGCACTGTACTAAGCGCTTGGGAAGTACAAATTGGCAACATATAGAGACAGTCCCTACCAAACAGTGGACTCACAGTCTAAAAGGGGGAGACATGCCCCAACCCCTCCTTGCCCACTGCCCCCACCGATTGACCCTCTTGTCGTCATCCTCCTCCTTTTCCTTCCCCTCGTCCTCCTTCTTTTCCCCCTCCTCCTCCTTTCCCTCTTCCTCCTCCTTTTCCTCCTCTTCCCCCTTCTTTTCCTCCTCCTCCTTCCCCTCTTCCTCCTCCTTTTAATAATGATGGTATTTGTTAAGCGCTTACTATGTACCAAGCACTTTTCTAAGCGCTGGGGGAGGTACTAGGTTATCAGGTTGTCCCACGTGGGGGTCCCAGTCTTAACCCCCATTTTACAAATTAGGTAACTGAGGCACAGAGAAGTTGAGTGACTTGCCCAAAGTCACACAGCAGACAAGTGGGGGAGCGGGGATTAGAACCCAAGCCCAGGTTCTTTCCACTAAGCCACGCTGCTTCTCATAAATGGAAATGCCAGGGATTGAACCTGGGACTCCATACATAATAATAACTATGATGGCATTTATTAAGCGCTTAGTATGTGCAAAGCAATATACGCAATGGGTGTGCACTGCCACGGAGCTACATTCTCCTTTCCCTCTTCCTTCACCTCTTCCTTCTTCTTCTCCTTCTCCTCCTCCTCCCCCTTCTCCTCGGAGGAGAATTAAACCAAAGCAACGCTTGACACGCCCCCACCAAATCTATTTATTAGTCAGTGGCATTTATTGAGCCCGTTTCTATACTGTGAGCTCATTGTGGGAAGGAATTGTCTCTATTTGTTGCCAAATTGTACTTTCCAAGTGCTTAGTACAGTGCTCTGCACACAATAAGCACTTTATAAATATGACTGAATGAATGAGTGACCTCGTACTCTAATGATGAAATATGAAATCTTTAGAGGAAGTGGGCAGAGGTAATGGAGTGGCCCAGAAAATCACAGCTCACCCTCCCCTGCACTCCCAACCCCCCTTGCCCTTTTGTTCCAGAGCCATAGGTTCCCCCCTCAGGTCAAATAATAATAACGATAATAATAATAATAATAATAATAGTAGCATTTGTAAAGCACTTAATACATGCCAGGCACTGTACTTAGCACTGAGTTGGATACAAACAAATCGGGTTGGACACAGTCCCTGTCCCATGTGGCGCTCACAGTCTCAATCCCCATTTTACAGGTTAGGTAATTGAGGCACAGAGTAGTGAAGTGACTTGCCCGAGATCACACAGATTGGAAGGCAGGGGGAGACTGGGCTTTTCAAGTAAAAAGACTGAACCTAAATGTACCTGGTGCAACCTCTGTACTGGGAAGAGGAAAGGAGAGCTGATACATATATACCTGTATATATGTATATATGTTTGTACATATTTATTACTCTATTTATTTATTTATTTTACTTGTACATATCTATTCTATTTTATTTTGTTAGTATGTTTGGTTTTGTTCTCTGTCTCCCCCTTTTAGACTGTGAGCCCACTGTTGGGTAGGGACTGTCTCTATATGTTGCCAGTTTGTACTTCCCAAGTGCTTAGTACAGTGCTCTGCACATAGTAAGCACTCAATAAATACGATTGATGATGATGATGATGATGATGATAAGTGGACTGTTCAGCAGAACACAGGATCCCCCTCATCTTGTATTGCGGCAAGAGCTGTAGAGCGACTCAAGGACCATATAACTGATGACATTACATAGCAACCCATCCCAAAGAACATGGGGGAAAACTTTGCCACTGCTAGGGAACAGTGAGATTCCCTAGTAACCTTCATTTCCTAACAGTGGTATACTAAGGAAATACCTAAGGGCAAAATAACAGGTCCTTTGTCTAATGAGTAGTTATGTCTGAAATCATCAGGCATCAAGAAGAATGGAGCAGAACAACTACAAAAAAAAAAAAATATCAAAAGGATGTGGATACTTGGCAGAAGCTTTACACTGCAGCATGGGACCAAAGTGTTCAAATTGAGACCAGAGGAAATTGTGGACTGTGTTGGGAAGTGTGAGTTAGGACCTAAGGAACTTTGATAGAAAAAAAAAGATTAAGTAAAATGACAGACAAATAAAAATAATAATGACAAAGAAATAAAAATCAGCTGATCAAGGAAAAGTGAAAAAGTGAAAAATGGAGCAGAGGGACCACTACAATAAAGTCATGAATAGAGCAAGCAAAGTCAGTCTCCAAATTCTATTGATTCTTTCTTTACAACATCTACAAATCCAATCTTTCCTTGCTATCCAAACTGCCTTTCTACTGCTCTCTCCCAAGTGCTTACGAGAGTGTTCTGCACATGTTGCTAAAGAAATACTATTAATTGACTGAGATAGAGAAAGAAGAGAAGGTGAAGAGTGTCATCTAAGTAGGCTGGACAGAAAGAGAACTTTTGTAATTTATTTTAGGAATTTCAATTTTTTTGCAATTCACAACCTTCCCCAAATAAGATTGGAGAGGGGCAAAGAAACTGGTGGTCTACTTAGGTCAAAGTTTGGACTGATATGCTCTCTGGTTAGTAACAAAACCTTAATTTTGGTTTTGTCAGCTTATATAAGCCAACTTCTGTTGAATTCCTCTCCAGATACTGATCTCTACCTTAGATGGCATGCAATTAGTTCTGGACACAAGATAAAGTGAATGGGGAAATTGAGGATATTGAGAAATTGATGAAAATATTCTGAAAGCTTAGATTTTGCTTTAAGCAAAATAAGAAATATTACTTTTATGGAAATTTATAAAAAACATTTTTCTTATCAAGATTTGGAGTGATGAGTGTTTCCTATATCACTTAATTTGCACAAACGTTGTATTGCAAAGCTATTCTTGATTTATTAAAAATGATTTTTGGCTTGATATGTAACATTTGGAGTTTAATGATTTATAGCTTTGCCTCACATATTGCAGAACACGGAAACTCTTCACTAGGGACCTGGTGAGCAGGCAGTAAACAAGATTTATTTAAACCTAAAACTGAGAACACAAAAGGTTGAGGTCTAAAAACATCAGACTGAAATAGAGAGAGATTCTGAAAATGATACAATGGAAAAATCCTTCATTATAAAGACATTAGAAATGAAGGGCAAAGTCTCCTCCCAGAGACTCATAGAGAACCTTGATTCTAATATTCTGCTCTTCCTAAATGCAATTCTCAAGCAGATTGTAGAGTGACCAGATACCCTGAAAGCCTCCCCAAATCTATTAGGGGGCACTGAGGTGGGCAGAAGGTGATGATGGAGGCCATCGGTTACTTCCAGTATGATCTCGTACTCTAATGGTGTCATATGGAACCATTAGAGGAAGTGGGCAGAGGAAATGGAGCGGCACAGAAAATTACAGCCCACCCTACCACGCATCCCCCAACCCCCTTGTCCCTTTGTTCCAGAGCCATAGATTCCCCTCTTAGGTCAAATAAAAGTAATAATAATAATATTTGTAAAGCACTTATACACGCTGGGCATTGTACTAAGTGCTGGGGTGAATATAAGCAAATCGGGTTGGACACAGTCCCTGTCCCAAGTGGTGCTCACAGTCCCAATCGCCATTTTACAGATGATGTAGCTCAGTGGAAAGAGCATGGGCTTTGGAGTCAGAGGTCATGGGTTCAAATCCTGGCACCACCAATTGTCAGCTGTGTGACTTTGGGCAAGTCACTTCACTTCTTTGTGCCTCAGTTACCTCATCTGTAAAATGGGGATTAAGACTGTGAGCCCCCCGTGGGACAATCTGATCACCTTGTAACCTCCCCAGTGCTTAGAACAATGCTTTGCACATACTAAGCGCTTAATAAATGCCATTATTATTATTATTATGTAACTCCCATTCTTTACGTCATTGGCAGCAGCAACAGCTGGTACTGTTGCCACCATAATCACCACCACCACCAGTGTGTCTAAACTGCTCATGCAAGGATTCTGCAATTAGCACTGAACCATCAGCAAACCAAGAAGTTGCCCCATGTAAATCTCTGCCTGAGCTACTGCCATGGTCCCTTCTCCTGGGTGGGGGAAGTGAAGATGGAGTCATTTATTCCTCCCCTTCTCTTTTCCCTTTCTTCCTAGTCCCTTCACTTCCTGGTTCTGTCCCTCTCCTCTTTTCTCCGCCTTTTCTCATCTCCCTTTCCAACTCCCTTACCTATCTCATTGTCCCATCTACTTCTGCTCCTCCCCTCTTTTAGGCTCCACCTCAAAATCCGCCGCCTCTCAGTGGTCATAGATCTGGTCACCTTATAACAACAGACATCTGAAAATGCAGTGTATGATTGACTCAAGATCTGATAAGACATTCAATCGTATTTACTGAGCACTTACTGTGTGCAGAGCACTGTACTAAGCACTTGAAGACTTACCTACTAAAGAGACTTTGCCCTGTTTTGGGGCTTTCACTTAGAGCAGTTTATGTATCAGTTGTCTAGGTCATCGATATGCACATCCAGAGATACCGTTGGTTTTTTTTTTAAGAAGTATATTTTCACTTAGCTATAGAGGAGATTGAGTCCATTTTATACTCTAAAAGGGATGGGAGTCTATGTTGGGAGGGGGAAGATAGTGATTATTCATTCATTCAGTCATATTGTGTGCAGAGCACCGTACTAAGCGCTTGGGCAGTACAAGTCGGCAACACATAGAGATGGTCCCTATCTAACAACGGGCTCACAATCTAGAAGGGAGAGACAGACAACAAAACAGAACATGTAGACAGGTGTCAAAATTGTCAGAATAAATAGAATTCTAGCTATATGCACATCATTAACAAAATAGAACAGTAAATATGTACAAGTAAAATAGAGTAATAAATCTGTACAAACATATATACAAGTGCTGTGGGGAGGGGAAGGAGGTAGGGCGGGGGGGATGGGAAGGAGGAGAGGAAAAAGGGGGCTCAGTCTGGGAAGGCCTCCTGGAGGAGGTGAGCTCTCAATAGGGAGGAAGAGAGGGAAGAAGAAGGGAGGAAGAGAGCTAGTTTGGTGGATGTGTGGAGGGAGGGCATATTGGGTGCTTATTGTGTGCAGAACACTGTACTAAGCTCTTAGGAGAGTACAATACAACAGAGTTGGTAGACTATTTGGGGGGAACCCAGAAATTCTGTTCACTGCTCAAGCTTCAAAGTTGCAACAGAAGACTCTGACCTCTTGATTTACGCACTCGTTTGTGCCACTGCCTGTAAAATTACAAAGTGTAATTTTTCTTCATTGATAGCTCAAAGCATTAATTATGTGGACCAGAGCGTGACAGTTGGAGTGAGATGAAGAGTTGTTAAACTCATTTGAAAATGAAAGTGTTTGAAGTGACCTGATTACTAGTGATATCTCTTATTTGGTAAGACTTTCTCCCTGGGCCCATTGGTACAACTTTATGTCATATTTTCCCCCTACTCTGCAGGTTTTCAAGTGTGTGAGGAGGTTCAGTAAGCATGGAGTCAGCAAGACTGGGACCAGGGAACTGGATTGAATTCTGCCCACAACATGATTTATGAGGTGAACTTACACATCATTCTTCCAGTTGCTTTGTAGTTGTTGGCACATTTTATACCACTTTTTTCTTTGATTAAATATATTTCTCTGGTAAAGGGTATATTTTTAGTTTTAATAGCTTTGTTTTTTTCCTCTGAAGCAATTCAAAACAATAAGCATTATGGAAAAGTTCTCTGGAGTGGAAGGTAAAAAGATTGACTACTGTCATAAGAAATGTGTTTTGCCTGCTGTTCCTTCATAAGTTCAGCATATTTAATTTCAACTCGGTAAAATTGTTGATAAATTGTATTTGTGTGCAGTGTAAGTAATAAATAGATGAGAGGGGAAATTAGACACATTTAATGCTGAACTTGGATTTTAAAAGTTAGCTTTTGTTCATCCACAAACAACTCCATTAGGTTTAGGGTAATTTCAGCATCCAATTTACAGTAGCCTTCTTATGCAAATTGTCTCCTGTTTTGGATGTTTGATTGATCTTACCATTACTTCTCTATTAGTTTGGTGGTTTTCTTTTCATCCCTTTCTATAGTACCATCTTTCTTCTGCAGGGCTTAATTTGTGACGTAGCTCCGCTGAAACCTGCACACGGGGCCTTGGAACTAGTGCTCCCGTGCTGGGATGTTAGCCACTTTGGAGAAAGCCTCAATCATTCCATCAATCGATCATCGGTATTCACTGAATGATTACCTTTTGCTGAATACTGCACTAAGGACTTAGGAGAGTACTCCTTGTGGGCAGGGAATGCATCTACTACCTCTATCATACTCTCTCAATCGCTTAGTACAGTGCCCTATACATAGTAAGCACTTAATAAATACCCTTGATCGATTGATTGAATACAACAGAGTTGGTAATCAATACATCTTTTTATTGAGTGATTACTGTATGCAGAGCACTATACTAAGCATTTGGGGGAGTACAATATAACAGAGTTGACAGACACATTCCTTGGCCTCAATGAGTTTAAATTCCCTGCCCACAAAGAGCTTACAGTCGAGGTGGGGAGGAAGCAGATATTGATATAAATAAATAAATGATAGGTAGGTAATTTATTACATATACTTGGCTTCTCCTCCTATCTCTCTGACTGCTCATTCTTAATCTCTCTAGCAGGCTTCTCCTCTGCCACCCACCTCCTAACAGTAGAATCCCCTCAAGGTTCAGTTCTGAGTCCCTTTCTATTTTCCATCTACAACTAATCCTTTGGAGCGCTCATTTGCTTCCAAGGCTTCAACTATCATCTCTGCGTGAATGATTCCCAAATCTCCATCTGCAGCTCTGATCTCTCTCTCATATTTCCTCCCACCTTCATTCATTCAATCATATTTATTGAGTGCTTATTGTATGCAGAGCACTCTACTAAGCACTAGGAAAGTACAATACAGCAATAAAGAGAGACAATCCCTGTGCACATTGGGTTTACAGTCTAGAGGACAGTCTTCAGGACAGCTATACTTGGATGTCCCACTGACACCTCCAATTTAACATATCCTAAACAGAACTTCTCATCTTCCCACCCAACCCTGTCCTGTCCATGACTCGTCCATCACTGTAGATAGTAGCACCATTCTGTCTCACAAGCCCTTAACCTTGGCATTATCCTTGACATCTCTCTCTTTCAACCCACATATTTAATCTATCACTAAATCCTCACATTTCAACCTTCACAACATCACTAAAATCTGGCTTTTACTCTCCATCCAAACTGCTACCACATTAATCCAAGTATTGATCCTAACCTATCTTGATTACTGAATCAGCCTCCTTGTTGCCCTCCCTGCCCCTCTCTACCCCCAGTCAATCAATCATATTTATTGAGTGCTTACTGTGTGCAGCGCACTGTACTAAGTGCATGGGAAGTACAAGTTGGCAACATATAGAGACAGTCCCTATCCAACAGTGGGCTCACAGTCTAGAAGACCCATACTTCACTCTGCTGCTCGGATCATTTTTCTACAAAATTATTCAGTCCACGTTTCCCAACTCCTCCAGAATGTCTAGTGATTTCCCATGCACCTCCGCATCAAACAGAAATCCTTTACCATCGGCTTTAAAGCACTCAATCAGCTCTCCTCTCCCTACCTTACCTCCCTGATTTCCTATTACAACCTAATCTGCACACTCTGCTCCTCTAATGTCAATATACTCACTGTACTTTGATCTCATCTCACTACAACCCCCTCACCCACGTCCTGGCCTTCAATGCCCTCCCACTTCATAGACGACAGACAATCCCCACCTTCAAAGCCTTTTTAAAAGCACGTCTCCTCCAAGAGGCCTTCCCCAACTAAGCCCTCATTTTCTCTTCTCCCACTCCCTTCTGTGTCACCTTAAACTTGGATTTTCACCCTTCATTCACTTCTCCCTCAGCCTTACAGCACTTATGTACATATCCATAATTTATTTATTTACGTTAATGTCTGCCTCGGCCTCCACAGTGGAGTTCATAGTGGGCAGGGAACATGTCTACCAAAGCAGTTATATTATGCTCTCCCAAGCACTTAGTACAGTGCTCTGGTTACAGTAAGCATTCAATTATAATAATAATAATAATGATGGCATTTATTAAGTGCTTACTATGTGCAAAGCACCATTCTAAGTGCTGGGGAGATTACAAGGTGATCAGGTTGTCCCAAGGGGGGCTCACAGTCTTAATCCCCACCTTACAGATGAGGTAACTGAGGCACAGAGAAGTTAAGTGACTTGCCCGAAGTCACACAGCTGACAATTGGTGGAGCTGGGGTTTGAACCCATGACCTTCTAGACTGTGAGCCCGCTGTTGGGTAGGGGCCGTCTCTATATGTTGCAAACTTGTACTTCCCAAGCGCTTAGTACAGTGCTCTGCACACAGTAAGCGCTCAATAAATATGATTGAATGAATGAATGAATGACCCTCTGACCCCAAAGCCTAGGCTCTTTCCAGTGAGCCATGCTCCTTCTCTAATACAATTGATTGATTGATTGATTGATTGAATGACGCACATAAGTGCTTAAAGGGTAAAGATCCTGAGAAGCAGAAAGTCCTGATGGATAAATCACGGGCCTGGGAATCAGAGGAATTAGGTTCTAATCATATTTCCACACTTGTCTGCTGCGTGACCTTGGGAAAGTCACTTTACTTCTCTGTACCTCAGTTACCTCAACCGTATATTGGAGATTAAGTCTGTGAGCCCCATGTGGGACAGGGACTGTGACCAACCTGATAAACTTGTATCTACCCCAGAGTTTAGTACAGTGCCTGGCACATAGTAAGTGTTTTACAAATACCATAGCCCCCCTCAAAAAAAAGATCCATGTTAAAGGGTACAGCTCCTAATCCTTCCATGGGCAGAGTCCCTGGCTGTCATGGACAGAAAGGTCTGGAGGAAGGAGAGTGGGGCTATACTGATGGGGTCAATCAATTAATTATATTTTTTGAATAATTACTTTTTTATGGTACTTAAGTGCTTTTTAAAAAATGGTCTGAGCACAGCTTAGTGGATAAAGCATGGGACTCAGAGTCAGAAAGTTGTGGGTTCTAATCCCACTCCAAAACGAGTCTGCTGGGTGGCCTTGGGCAAGTCACTTCACTTCTCTGTGCCTCAGTTACCTCATTTGTAAAATGGGCCTTGAGACTGTGAGCCCCACATGGGACAATCTGATGACCTTGTATTTACCCCCAGCACTTAGAACAGTGCTTGGCACACTTTAAGCACTTAACAAATACCATAATTTTATAGAAGCAGCGTGGCTCAGTGGAAAGAGCATGGGCTTGAGAGTCAGAGGTCCTGGGTTCCAATCCCAGCTCTGCCACTTTGTAGCTGTGTGACTTTGGACAAGTCACTTCTCTGTGCCTCAGTTACCTCACCTGTAAAATGCAGATTAAGACTGTGAGCCCCACATGGGACAGCCTGATTACTTTGTATCTCCCCTAGTGCTTAGAACAGTGCCTGGCACATAGTAAGTGCTTAACAAATACCATTATTATTATTATCATCATCATTATAATTAAATGCTGGGGTAAATACAAGCCAATTAAATTGGACACCATCCTTGTCCCATACGAGGACTTAATCCCCACTTTGCAGATGAGGTAACTGAGGCACATCTTTCTCAGGGTTGCACCTGGAGAGTTGCCAGTATTCTACCAGTCTCGACTATGGGAGGGAGAATCAAGCAGACACATATCTTCTAGACTGTGAGCCCGCTGTTGGGTAGGGACCGTCTCTATATGTTGCCAACTTGTACTTCCCAAGTGCTTAGTACAGTGCTCTGCACACAGTAAGCGCTCAATAAATACAATTGAATGAATGAATGAATGGATGGATATCCATTCCATTCCTAGCTTGGGCAGTGGCTTGCGTGTGGAAGGCAATCTTCTACAGTTCAAAACTCCCCTGTGCTGGGTAGCAGCAACACGGGAGAAAGTCGAGAGTGGAGACTCAAGTTTTCTGCGCAGAAGGAGGCAGTGGTAAACCACTTCTGGATTTTTACCAAGAAAACTCTATGGATACACTACCAGAACAATCGCAGATGGAGTTGGGGCGCTCTGGGAGAGATGTGTCCGCGGTGTCGCTATGGGTCGGAGACGACTCAACGGCATAACACAAGACAAGAATTAAGGCACAGAGAAGTTAAGGATAAACTGCAGTCAGTGACGGAGCCAGGATTTGAACCCTGATCTCCTGATTCCCAGGCCCATGCTCTTTCCACTGGGAGATGCTGCTTACTATGTGTCAGACCGCCGCCGCGCCTTCCCCCCTTAGACTGAGCCCCTTCCTTCCTCTCCCCCTCGTCCCCCTCTCCATCCCCCCATCTTACCTCCTTCCCTTCCCCACAGCACCTGTATATATGTATATATGACTGTACATATTTATTACTCTATTCATTTATTTATTTATTTTACTTGTACATATCTATCCTATTTATTTTATTTTGTTAGTATGTTTGGTTTTGTTCTCTGTCTCCCCCTTTTAGACTGTGAGCCCACTGTTGGGTAGGGACCGTCTCTATATGTTGCCAATTTGTACTTCCCAAGCACTTAGTACAGTGCTCTGCACATAGTAAGCGCTCAATAAATACGATTGATGATGATGATGATGATGAGTAGACACAAGATAATCAGGTTGGACACGGTTCCCATCTTATATGGGGACACTTCATGCAAAGCACTGTACTGAAAGCCATGAGGGACTGTTCAGAAACAGTGCTGCCAGTCCAAGCCAGAGCTGGGACCAGTAAAATGCAGGGAGAGACTAGCATGCAGTGGAGGCATCTCTAAGTTTCTCTATACCAATCCAGTTAGGAGAAGAATGGAGTGATGATGAGAGAGATACCATTTTTCAGTATCCTGAACAGTTCAAATTAAGCACTGTTCTTATGGAAGCAGTCTTGGTGTAACTCCTTTTTCTTCAAAACTCAGTTGAAAACACTATTTTTTTCCTTCTTCTACCAAGCCTCAAGTTCGTTTTCTTTTTCTGTATTGCTTTGTCCTTATGGACAGACAATTATGCAACATTTGAAGGGCAGCTATTTAATGAAAGATGTAAATAAACAAATAGAATTCTTAATGACATCCTATTATTAAGTTCAAATGGGGAGTTATGGCATGAAATCAGATTTATGGGTTTATAGTTCATAAATGCATTTCTTTAAAAAAAATCAGTTGGAGATGAAAAATTACCTTCCAGTCAGACACATGCCATATCAGAATGGTCACGTTTTTCTAAAGCTAAAATTAATTCTTTATGAAAGTCGGTTAATGATAAGTAGTTACCTGCGGTATTTGACGTTACAGGCCTCGCTATTGCTTCCGATTTCGTTTCACAGAGAAAGTCATCGATTGAAGGGCTCAGAAGGGGTCTGCTTTCTTGTTGTTCATTCACCAACTGAGAACAAATGAACATGTGCATCAGAGAGCTTTGTTTACCCAAATAAGTAGATGAATTAAAGTGTAGCTTTGCAACAAAATGGGAATAGCAAGCCTCAAAAATAAAAGGAGCCTTCTAGCATTGTCAATAGTTTTAGAATGCAGCCAACTTTAATTTAAAGCTCAAGCCGAAAGATCAGGTCTTAGAATTCTGTTCTCGTTTCAAATGCACACAGGGGCTCTTACAAGGTCATAAGTCCTAAGGGCAGGTCTTGCGCTTCTCATGCAGGCAAAGCTCCCACTGAAGTCACTGGTTTCAAATGAAGCTTTGCCACAGGCCGGGATTTTAGTTCACAAGGTGGAAGTGATATTGTTAGGATGACCAGTTCTAAATCTATCCCTGCTAAGCGTGTAAGACATCTACACGCACACACACAAGCCTTTTAAAACAAAATCTGACTAGGAAAACATTCCTCAATTCCTCCAGCACTGCTTCCTTTCATACAGCAGTGAGACACAACATTTTGAAAAGCTAGGGAAGCCTAGAAAATAACCTCTCACTCAGGGCAAGCAATATTTGGGAATGTTGAAGAGAGTCCTCATTGACTATGAACTTTCTGAGGACAAAATGGTTTGGGAAAAAGTTCCTCACCTTTTTCTTAAAAAAATTTTCAAGGCATTTATTAAGCACTTAGTATGTGCCAGGCATTGTACTAAGCGCTGGGATGGAAACAAGGTTGGACCCAGTCAATGGCCCAAGAGGGGCTCCCCATCTTAATCCCCATTTTGCAGATGAGGTAACTGAGAGAAGTGAATGACTTTTCCAAGGTCACACAGGAGACGGGTGGCAGGGCCGGGACTAGAACCCAGGTCCTTCTAGCTCCCAGGCCAGTGCTCTGTCCACTAGGCCATGCTACCTTACCTATTACAATGTCGGTGTACAAGTCATTTAAATTATATTTAAAATGCTCTAGAATCTTTTCAAATTAAATGTTTTGCCCCTTCCAAGAAACAGTTTTGCTCCCTGGTCTCACTGGCTTACTGAGAGAGGGATTTATGGTTTAACTCTGATGAGAAATGGAAAAGATCATAAACCATGTCTACAGATAATTGTGTCAACTGAAAAAATAAATTATTAGTCTCCTTATAAGCAAATAACATGAAATGTTAAATGGCTTTTCACAGCCACGTATAAGACAGAATTCCGTCCATGGACAGGCCTCTGTATCGCTAATCTTACAGCATCTTTGAGAGTAATCTGAAGGTTTAATATGATAGTCTGGAATTTGATTTTTGAGAATGTGAGTTTGGGGCCTTGATGAACAGTAAGCACTCAATAAATACGATTGAATGAATGAATGAATGAAGAAGTTTCTGAAATATTATTATTAGCTGTAACAACAAGAATATTAATGGTAATTGTGGTACTTGTTAAATGCTTACTATGTACTGTACTAAATGTTGGGGTAGATTCATGTAATCAGATCAGACAGTTTCTGTCCCACATGGTGCTCACGGGTCAAGGGAGAGGAAGAACAGGTATTTAACCTTCATTTTACAGATGAAGAAACTGAAGCAAAGAGAGGTTAAATGACTTGACCAAGGTCACACAGCAGGCATTTGGCAGAGCTGGGGCTTGAACCCAAGACCCCTCATTCCCAGGGACATGATTTTCCCACTAGGCCACACTGCTTCAACTCATATTCCATAATTTATGGAAATATCTTTATTATCGGTCATGTGTGTTCTACAATTTTGTCTACTGTGTGCCCAAGCCTTTAGGAACCCCTAGAATTGAACCACCAAAGTAATAATCACAATAACAATGATAATAATAATAATAATAATAGCATTTGTTGAATGCTTACTGTGTGTCAAGAAATGAACTAAGCACTGGGATAGATAGAAGATAATCAAATCCCATATGGGGTTCATAGGCTATGAACGAGGGTAAACAGGTATTGAATCCCCCTTTTACAGGGAAGGGAACAGAGGCACAGAAAAGTTGAGTGACTTGCCAAAAGTCACACAAACATAAGTGGCGGAGATGGGACTCGAACCCAGGTCCTTTGACTCCCAGCCCCATGCTCTTTCCATTAGGCTGCACAGCTTCTCAACTGGGAAAGTACTCTCTAGACAAAACACTTGGCTTGTATTTTCCCAAGCTTCTTCTGGGGCTCTGACTAGGCTAAACGTTGCTCTTCCTTTTAACTCTTTTCACCATTCCTCTTTTCGACTATTCCTTAATGAATTCCATCACTCCTCTTTGCCCAGATCCCCTTCCCACCATTAAATCAACATTGGAATCTTCTGGAACTACACAACTCAGTATTTCTAGGGCTATGCAACTATGCTTTGGAAAATATGTGTGAATTCAGTCGAGGTTAGGGCTTGGAAGAACAGTCACCATCGTCTCTGTCATATTTGCTGGAGTGAAGGTCACCCTTAGTAGCTGGAAATGAAATGGAAAACACTTACATCTGATACTATAGAAAATACAGGGATGGAGAACAATTTATCTCTTAGTGGTCCTCTGGGTTATGCTCAGAATATTGGAAAATATAATGCAAGTATATGGTAAATATCCCTATCTCCTACCCTAATTATGTTTGCTTCAGTCGAAAAGCACATACACAAAACCAACCCATCGAATGTAGTGATTTTCTCAGTGGGCTGTAACTGATTTCATGACAGGTATCCCCTGTTGGGGAAGTACCACCCATGGACTTCTGATTACAGGGTGCCATCATCTAGGAATTAGCACAGTGCCGTTTTTCTCATGTAATGGAGAACCATGCTTCCTGCTATGAAATTCTGAGCATTTTGTGAAAGGTGAATTATTTTAGGTTACAAAACATGCATTGGTGATAAAGGTTACCATCCAATATGGAAAATACTATATTTGTACTAGGTGAACAAACTTGCCTGAATTGTAACAGAATAAACTCAGTCTATGGGAAAGCCACCCAAATCACCTCAATTAAGCAACGCACGTGATGTGCATTAAATCAGTACGTCGGCAGGAAGCACAAAAATTATTTAGTCAGACACTTTTGAAAGTTTCACATACATGTGTATAAACATGTGGTCACATATGATAACTGATGCTTTAATATGTTTTTCCCTGTGGCTCTTGCCTGATTGGATGCTAACCATCAGAAAGAATCATCACCTTGGATATAACTTTATTAAAGTAGATGTAATTGAGGTCCTCTGATTATCTGCAGATACCTCTTGGAAAAAACAAATTTGGACTAGATGTTTATATTTTACCAAAAAAAGGCCCAGCTTTCACTGCTGGCCAAATCATTTTTATGTGGTATCTGCCATTTCCAGATAATATTTTTAAAAATCAAATAGGAGAGCACAGAAAAAAATGATCTCCAGGGTACTTAAATTGCTGGAAATTCTGATGAATTCTGATCCAGACTTTGACTTTTGTTTTGAAGAGAAAATACATTATTTTATTATGTAATTGGTAACTGCGCAATGTTGGAACTATATATAGAACTACATATGTATATATAGTAAGGAAGAGAAGCAGTGTAGCCTAGTGGAAAGAGCAAAGGCCTAGGAGTTAGGAAACATAGGTTCTAATCCTGGCACTGCTACTTGCTGTGTGACCTTGGGCAAATCATTTAACTTCTCTGTGCCTCAGTTTTCTGATTGGGTCTGATTTCCTTATATTATGTCTACTTCAGCACTAAGTACAGTGGTTGGAGCATAGTAGTAATGTGACAATTATTACAATTGTTATCTATATGTCATTATTGAAAATACACTATAGCTTTTTCTGCCACAATGTTTTGGTAAAATATAACAATCTCAATAATGAAAGCTTTGCTTCCAAAGTTGGATTCAGGAGTAGTCATTGTGCTGCTTTTATTTGCAGGAAAAAAG
Organism: Tachyglossus aculeatus; assembly: GCF_015852505.1. Taxonomy (NCBI): domain Eukaryota; kingdom Metazoa; phylum Chordata; class Mammalia; order Monotremata; family Tachyglossidae; genus Tachyglossus; species Tachyglossus aculeatus. The sequence continues at coordinate 52,590,197 of NC_052066.1, read as the reverse complement.
AAGTGTTCTTAAATTACATTAACTAATTATTTGAAGATTTACTTCAATTATAAATTAACTTCAAACATAATATCACAAAGTATTGTGCAATCTAATTAAATATTTCACTTTGTAGATTAGAATCCTTACCAAAAATATAGTACCAGTAACAAGATCTTCAGGACTTTGAAATTAAATGATATTGAAAATCAAAAAATAAAGATAGGGCTGGATGGATTTTTTAACAACCATGAATTATAAATTGCTTTACATCTATGCTTATGCTGTGACTGAAAGACAGTACATTTTTAGCAGAACAGTGATAGATACAAAATAAAAAGTTTAGGAATTATATGATGATAATTAACTCCTAAAGAGTTTGTTTTATTTTAACAATGAGAGTCAATTTAAAGTACTCAAAACATAAATTTTGAATTAAAATATGTTTTAAAATATAATTTGAGTCATTAGTTTTGACACCACTTGTTTGTTAGACCATCTGACTAGTGCCAGAGTTGCCTGATGTGGATGACCATAGTCTCTCTTTCTCCTCTAGCTCTGATGAAAGTTCTACTATGTCAAGTCAAAAGTCAAGTAGCAGAGTGCAAAAGGAGGAAAAGATGACTAATTCATAAGATTAATGATTAGCCTTTTTAATAATTGAGAATGGACTGTAGAACAGATGCTATGGGGACTTGATTTCATGTTGTGCCAGGTTCTCCTATTACAAAAGATAGTCTTTTAAAGGAAGTTAGGCACTTTGAGAGCCTGAATGAAGTCTTTCGGCTTAGTAAAGTACCATTTAGTGCCACGAAGTAGTGGTTAACCAAACAGTAGTCTTCCCACTCTTAGTATTTGGTTCAAAAATAGAGTTGAAAGATTCTAATCAGAGGGGGGTAGATTCTAGAACATCATCTGTATTTGCTCTGTCATTCCTATTTGCTCCAAATCAGGATTAAAGGAATTCAGTGAATTAATTGCATGAGAGAAACTACCCATCCAAATATACCATAACATTGCAAAAGGCAGTTTGAAAATTCAGAATAGATCTCTCTCTTTTTATTTTTTTTCTAGGCATTTCCCTATATCCTCATGGATTTCCAATGAAACTTCCAGGCATGCTGGAATGATAGAATTGCATTTCCAAATGGAATCCTCTTCCTTCAAGGCCTCATTATGTGTTCTCCATGGATTTATTCTTCAAGTCTGATGTCACATAACACTAAATAGAGAAGCAGCGTGGCTCAGTGGAAAGAGCATGGGCTTGGGAGTCAGAGGTGACGGGTTCGAATTCTGGCTTCGCCACATGTCTGCTGTGTGACCTTGGGCAAGTCACTTAACTACTCTGAGTCTCAGTTCCCTCATCTGTAAAATGGGGATGAAGACTGTGAGCCCCACGTGGGGCAACGTGATCACCTTGTATCCCTCCCAGTGCTAAGAACAGTGCTTGGCACATAGTAAGCACTCAACAGATGCAATTATTATTATTATTATTATCATTAAATAACAGAGTTTAAGCCCATGGAGAAAATGTTTCAGTAAGGAGAAGGGTCATTTCAGAAAGCAATTTTCAGGCCATTTTGTTGGGATAGATGATCAATGATAAATCTTTTCTAAAAATTGCAGGAACATATAAAGTCAATAAAACCCATTAGGTAAAAATGGATGAGGTAATATAGAATAAAAGGATGGACAATAAAACTAGCAGTTCTTAAGAAGGCGGTTGGAAATGTTTAAAAAATCTCATAAGCAATATGGACATATTAAAAAAAAAAATCAATGAGCCAAACTAGAACCTCAAAAACCTTAGGGTTAGTACAAATTCAGGGTTATTGGTCATTTGGGATCCTGGGTTGTGTAAAGTACTAGAATTTATACTTTGGAGGATTCTGCTATCTATATTTACCTTTGAGAAGGGAAAGAACTATTTTTTTCTGCATGTCATGAGACTGGGAAACTAGATGAAGCTTATTATCCTAATAGAAACATTGTTATTAGGTGAAAGAATTTGCATGTGGTCCTAATGAGGAATGTAACGGAGACTGCATAATGACACTAAACATTTGGAAAATCAGGCTGATTAATTCTCCCCAACCCCAAATCAAGTATATAAATTTGCTTCTCATTTGATTTTTCTTACTTTCTGTAAACAGGAAAACTTGAACCCCTTCAATAATTATTCATGAATGTGTATATGTGGTATTGCACAACAACCTATTCTCTCTAGCTAGAAAGTGAAATCATCTTACCAAAGGCAACTCTGAAGAAAAATTCATTCTGGTAAGATTCCATGTAGGGTAAGTGTATCTGTAATTGGTTCTAATAGTTTATAATCTAATCTTGCACTCACTGAGAATTGAACATTCACACTAAAGAAAAAAGGAATTAAAATACAGAGGGGAAAAAAATCATACCTTGTAGTTTCGAAGAGCAAAATAATTCAACATAGAACCATAGAGGAGAAAAAAGAGGAGAACTGAAATCAACTTACTATGAACTCTCTAATAATACACTGATAGAATTACCTATCTATGAGTACATGCAGATAGATAACATTTCTTGTATAGAAATATTTATGAACATACAAATATATACATGTATACGCAACACACACACACACACACACACACACACACACACACACACACACACACACACAATTAGAGTGTGTTGGAGGGCATGACCCGCACAGGGCTTTTATTGAGGCAATGAAAGCCATAGAACTCATACCCTCCAACACACTCTAATTGTGTGTGTGTGTGTGTGTGTGTGTTTTGTGTGTGCACGTATATATTTGTATGTTCATAAATATTTCTATACAAGAAATGTTATCTACACATATTCATAGATAGGTAACATTTCTAATTCACAATGTTGCAAGATAAAAAAATCAATCATATTTTCTACAATTAAACATGCTGGGGAGACTGGTTATCAGTGTCTAGTATCCCTAGGTAGCAGGAGGTGTCCTGGATTTTCTAGTCATTTAAAACTTTGACATAGGAGCAGAATTGTGTAGACAAATTTCCCACTTTGCACCTACCCCTCCTACTTCTCTCCCATTTTGCCCATCAGATAGATGTGCCAACCAAGTAGGTAGTTTGGAATATACTGCATTGCTAATTTAATATATTCATGAGAGTGTGTTCAAGAATATCCTAGAGCCAGTCCAAAAAACACACACCCAAAAATCAGGTGCATCGTTTGCAATCCACTAAATACAACCTTATATTTTACACGATCCCAAGAATTGTGGAATGGTAAAGGAATAGTTCCATTTTTTTATTCTTAACCTTTGGAGGAGGAAAGTAAGAATGAAAACACTGACTTGAATTCTATTTAACGAGTGGGAGCGTGGAGTGAACCTAACGCTACTTTATAGGCACTACTTGTCCAAGGCCAATATGTCTTGTACTGTATGTTTTGTCACAATTCAGCATAATGGGGATCAAAAATATTATACTTTTGTGGATAGGATGGATTTAGTGTGGGTTTGCTACCAAACTGGACTGGCCACTGGTAGGTTGGTGGGGATTCTACATTTCCCTGCCAATGCGGGTTAAGGGATTGGGGTTGAGAAGCAGAATAATATTCTGATGTGCTGCCTTTCCACTACTAAATTAACTGGTAACAGGGGTCCTAGAGAGGTTCAGGAGTGAGTGCCCCTACCCAAAACTTGCTCAGTGTGAATTCAAGCCAAAAATGGATTTTCTCAATGAAAAAAAGATACAAAAAAGTATTTTTCCCTTGAAGAAATATTCTTTATCTTCACAACAGCTTCATCAGGAAGTCCTGGGGTGGGAGGGGTTAGCTGTTTTCCAGAAATGCAAGTATTTGCCCTAACATGACCTCTCTCCCTAAACATGGAGCAAGTGTCAGCTAATAAGGAAGTTCTTATTTGTGACTCAACTGACTCTACCAAAATCTCTACTGCTATTGGGTAATAACAAATAATTTATTATCTCCTAATCCTCCTTGATATTTGGAGTGGCTTTAATACTGTGGACCTTTTCCTTCTCTTTGAAACATCAACTTGCAGACACGCCCCAATCTCTCATGTAGTCAACAATCTTGTGTTTTTCTCATCTCTAGGACACCTAAAATTTGATGTCCCACCCACACTTCAAACTCAACGTGCCCCAAACTGAATCTCTCATCTTCCCTCCTGAATCAATTTCTCCTCCTAATTTCTTTTGATAACACCATCATTCTTCCTCTCTGGCAGCCTGCAAGCTACTCCCCATTGTTTTAGTGCTTTGCACATAGTAAGCGCTTAATAAATGCCATTATTATTATTATTATTTATAGCTCCCACATTCAGTCAACTGTTAGTTCCTGCTGATTCTTCCTTTATAACATTTCCAGGATCTGCCTCTTTCTCACCCCAATAGCTGCTACCCTAATAAGCCCTTGTCAGGTAGACTATTATATTATTCTCCTCACTAGTCCCTCCCTGCATCAACCTTTACAAGATGCTGCTGCATATCTCATCTTGAAGCACCGCTCAGCACATATTGCTCCTCAAAAACTTCCAATGATTATCCATCTCAATTTTGTACCAGGCACAAACTCTTCCCAACTGGCTTCAATAATAATAGTAATGACGGTATGTGTTAAGCAGTGACTATGTGCCAGGCATTGTACTAAGTGTTGGGGTGGATTCAAGCAATCCTCTCCACTGACTCTCACAGAACTTAAACATCGGGTTTCTTCAGATGCTACTCCCCAGTTTGCATTCTTTGCTGTTTCCAAGCTCACTTTCAGTCAGTCAATCAATCAATTATATTTACTGAACACTTCCCATGTTCACAGCACTGTATCTTGAGAGAGTACAAAATGCTGGGAGAATCCAAGAGTTCTCTAGCCATATCTGGCTCTTTACTTTCCCAGCTGAATCCACTCTGTCATGTTATTTCCTTGGCTTTGAACTTCCCCTCCTCCCCAATTTAAAAATCTCTCCTCTCCAAGAAGTCTCCATCAATGAATTCCTCACAACACCCCAATCCTATTAACCCAGCAGTCATCCTTAGCAATGGCATATTTTATTCCTCTGTACTTATAGAACTAAATTTGTATATTCAATTATTTAATCAGTTGTTCTAACATAGTATCTTTGTTTTTCCTCCTGCTTCCACCGTAAATAATTGTCTGCCTCCTCCAACAGATTTGTAAGCTCCATGAGAGCAGGGTAAGTGTATCTTGCTCTGTTTTATTTTTCCAAGCACTTACTGCAGTACTTTGAAGCTCATACCAGATCTTTGATAAACGGCATTAATTATTTAATTTGTCTATTTTATCTTGGAGAAAACCACTTAACACTTTCTTCTACATCTACATTCTGCATTTTTCCACCTAGAAAAGATTCATTCAAATTCACCTAATAATTGACTTGTAATTGTTCAAAATTCAATTATCAAAAGGTAAATGAATTCATTAATCAATATAAGATGAACTCATGAATTCCTAGGAAGGCATAGTTTTATAAAATTTATATTTTATCATTTTGTCATGCTTGGTTATTAAACTAAACATGTATGAAGACACTTCAAAATTTCAAAAGCTATAGAACTGATAAGGTCCTTAATTCATGCAAGAAGCCAATCTGTAGGTATCAAATGTAGCTGTCACTGAGGTTCCTTTTTATTTAACTCATTAGATTGTACCTACTTTAATTGTAAATGTTTTTCTAAATTGAAAAGAATAAATACACATAGACAAATTTTTCAGAGAATTATTCTGTGACTAAGCAAATGTTTAGAAATGGACTTTTCATACTTTTCATGCTCAATTAATATAATTGAATGAATGAATGTACCTCAATCTAGTCTATCCCACCGCTGACACTTTACTCACATCCTCCCACTGGTTTGGAACTCTCACCTCCTTTGTATCTGATGGACTGCCATACCTGCCATCTTGAAAATTATATCTCCTACTTCCCTGACTAACCTCCCCTTCCACCCACCATTAGTCCTCCCTTTTGCATCACCTATGCACTAGGGTCTGTAGTCTTTGAGCACTTTGATACCTCAATCTCAGCCTCAGAACACTTATTTACATATCCTTATACCCTGTCCCTTTCCCTATCTGTAATTTATTTTTATGTCCATCTTACCCACTAGATTGTAAGGCCCTTGAGGACAAGCAGGTGCGTGGGAGTCAGAAGGTCATGGGTTCTAATCCGCTTCCTCCACTTGTCTGCCCTGTGACCTCGTCCAAGTCACATCACTTCTCTGGGCCTCAGTTATGGGTATTGGGACAGTTAGCCCTATGTGGGACAAGGATTAGGTCCTATCTGATTTGACTGTATCCACCCCAATGCATAGTATAGTGTCTGGCACACTGTAAGTGCTTAACAAATATCATAATTATTATAATTACTATCATTACAGGGGTCTGAACATAATAAGTGCTTAACAAATACCACTGATTGATTTAAGGGAGGAATATCAATCAATATATCAAGATATACTAGATTTAAGTGGAATATTTATTTGGATTCATCTCTAAAGGTCTGAAAATATTTTTTTTCTTTTTCCCCAAAGTACAATTAATTCCTTTTAAAATCTGCATACATTTCTTTTCCCCCAAATCATCATTTATTTTTAAGTGCAGTATTTCTCTTAAGATTTGTTTGGACTAAGAGATGCTGTTAGAGAAGGATCAACCCTGAAGGTAGGGAAGTTAGAGGTGAGAGTGGGTGAGGAGGTTGGACTGGAGAAGACTGGAAAAGATACTCTGGAGAAAGGAGCCTGGGCCACCAGTGATCTGTGAGAGAAGGAGGGGAGAGCACCAAATCTGAAGATCTAGAAGAGAAGAAAATATTGCTTGTGGGAGGAGCTCATGTGAAGAAAGAGAAGGAAATGAGTCAACAAACAGAAAGTCTGTGAAAGTTAGTGAATTGCCAAAAATAGTTCCTGAATACATTCATATGCCAGTGGGGGAATCTCACCAGAAAAAGAATGCATTAAGTAGCCAACACTAGGTTGTCATGGAGATTATATTTTGTAAGGTAACCAATTCAATGACAAGGTGTTATTTTCATCCTCACCTCCAAATTACTCTCATCATTTTTTCATTTCTAGAATGTGAGTCTGTTGTGGGCAGGGATTGTATCTCTTTATTGCTGAATTGTACTTTCCAAGCACTTAGTACAGTGCTCTACACACAGTAAGCGCTCAGTAAATACGAATGAATGAATGAATGAATTGAATAGCATTAACCAAGGCATTTGATGCATGTTTGGGGGGAAACATAACTAATAAAAGGGAGCAGCAGTGAATTCCTCATTGCTTTACTTGCCTACCGTCTCCATTGGGTTGACACCCTCTCCTGAAAGCCTCCAACCCTTTCTTTTGTTGTAAACTGAAGATAATGTCTTAATTCTACCTTATGTTCTTTTTGTACCTCATTGTTAGCTCTCAACACCTACTGTTATTTAAATGGAAAAATGAAAATTAATTCTGGGTGTTCATCATTTTGAGTCCTGTGCGAAGGTACCTAGCTTATCACATCCTCTACTTGGTCTCTACTTCTCTACTACAGAAAAGGGTTTATTTATTTAAATCATTTTTCCAAAAGGGTTTTTTGCCTTACAATAGTGATACATTACAAAAATTGCAAATAACAGTAATGCTTTAATCATATTTAATGAATCCCTCTAGATTGTAAGCTTGCTGTGGGCAGGGAACATCTGACAACTGTTATATTATACTCTCCCAAGTACTTGGTTCACTGTTCTGCACTAAGTGCTCAATAAAAATGATTGATTGATGAATACAATTTATTTCTGAACTCTATGCTTTTAATATTAGATTGACCTATCTTTAGTTTATCAGAAAGGTGTTCAAATATATATTAATGGTGAAACAATAGCTAGCTTTAGCTATATCTGTAATTCAACACATAGGAAGTATGCATCAACACAGCGCTAATGAAGATGAGTCAATGTGTACTGTAGCACATAGCAATGTGTCCTACTAAATGAAGGATCTTAACAATGTCTTTATAGGGAAACACTAATCGAAAAATGTTTAAAAGCACTAATACATTCAGACAAAGTAGCAAGTAAAATTGTGATGTGGTACGCAGATTTGATAAAGTGGTTGCCATGGAAAATACTCACTTTTTCACTTCATTCTGCTTCTTTGTGGATTGTGCACTTCACTGGTGCATAGCAGGGAAGTATCCACTTGTGTAGTGGAAAAAGTATATCAACTAATAAAAAGTGTGCATATAACTGAGAAATATTTGTATCATAGCCATTGCTGAATCAGATTATAAATGCCTAACATACCTGGGTACATTCAATGTTTATGAATCAGAACCCATGTGGCTGATTCATAAGCTAATACGCAACGATAATATGGTGCATTGAAAAAGCATTCTAAAACCCTCATGCAATTTTCTTCCAACTAATACATGAAAACATAATGCAACATTAGACAAAAGGTTTAAGGAGGAAATTGACATACGTGATTTCCTGAATACGGGGAAAAAAGCAGTAATCAAAATTTCTTTTCCAATTATAAAAGTGGAATGATAAATCATGAAATTATAAAATTGGCTTTAAAATTGAGTTGTGCTAGGTTTTCTTAATTTCTTTTTTGAGTATTCAAAAGGAATTATTGAATAGCACCTCATCTGTAAAATGGGGATTAAGATTGTGAGCCCCCTGTGGGACAACCTGATCACTTTGTAACCTCCCCAGCGCTTAGAACCGTGCTTTGCACATAGTAAGCGCTTAATAAATGCCATTATAATAATAATAGCACTAGCTATTGCATAAGTCAATGCAAATTTGGAGGAGAGAAAAAGGAAGACATTCAGTGAACATATGTTCCAAGATGCCACTAACTCTGATTGACCTATAACAGATCCAAATCACCCGGCGTGTGAAGTGAAAATAACTTTCGTTAGGAAAGGTTCAGTAAAAAACCACCACCACCCCCCAAAAAACAAGCAAACAAAAAAAACCAAGAATCAAGCAGCTGCAATAGCTGCTACTATGGTCTTTGAAATAAAGATTCTCTGTTTCATAGGTAAAAATATTTCTTACATCAAAACTACTGGTTGACTTTAAAGAAAGATTTTATTATCCCAGTTCTGATGAACTGTATTGTTACAATATTCATTAAAGTTTTTGGTATAAAAACCAGACCATGCATGTTTACAGCAGCTAGAAATAGATGTGCTGATACAGTAAACCAAGTTGCTGTAATTTAGCTTTGGGCTAAGTGCCTTCCAAAGAGGATTTCATCAGGCAAATTCCATATTCTAAATATTTTCATGATATTGAGTAGAATGAATGTATTTACTGGATTTAGGAAAGCAAAATAAACGTAATATTTAAAATCACATTGTAATCTTAATTACATTTAAATACTTAGGGTAATTTCACTTATGAATTTTCCAACAACTTAATTGGTTATGATTCTAGATATATACACATCTGTGAACATTGAAGGTTAATCAACTGTCCATATAAAGGTATGTAAAACGTACATTCTGAGCATAAGAATAATATTTGACATTTCAGAATGAGTTTAGTCTACTGGTAAACTGACATATGTATACTTCAATAGCTGTATTTGAAATTTGGAATTTGTTCCATTTTTTTTTGGTGAAATATTCCATCTTGCTCGTTGATATTTCCCAAAGGCTCTTTTCAATATTTCCATGCACATGTTTTTAAACTAAATAATGGAAATTAATGCCCAAATGAAAGATTTATATAATGGAGAGTTTTCCCTTTTCCAATTTTTTTCCATTTTATAGATTTTTTTTCTGAATACTAGGACTACTTTTTCTCAAAAGAGTTAACATTTCTTCACTAGTTAAATTACAATCTCTACACATTAACATATGTCAGCTTCCTACTGGAACCCTAATGGTCTGCCCACCTGTGATGCCATAGTAAGGAGGGGCTTTTCTTCAGCAGACTCCTCCCTCGGTATCTCCTTCATCACCATGGCAACAGCCTTATCTGCCGCCCTAGAGCCTTTTCCCTACAACAGTGAAATCAACAATGACTTGTGTCAGGAGGAAACTTTGATTTGTTATCGATTACAAAAATTTCTAATTGTTTAGAGAACAATCCAACATTACACGAAGAGGTAAAATGCTGGAAGTAGGTCTTGAGGCTTTTGGCTGAGAACAAAATAACACAAATGTGAAAAATGATGATCTGTGACCAGGAAGGTATCTGTGTTTACAACTTTACCCCTTGGTTATATTCATTTTTTGACAGTATTTTATATTTGTGAAATTTTAGGCAATTTTCACGGCATAAAAATACTTTATAAATTCCTTCAGTTATAAAACCTTAAGGATTTTTTATTTTCAGTTATTTATTATGATCATATGATACCTACATATTATGACCAATTATTAATCTGGGTTGGGTGTGGTATACTGTACTAAAATTATTTGGATAAATCCAATTTACAAAAAACCCCCAAAGAAACAATGAATTATGTTAGATATGTCCTTCTCAAGGAAGTTCACAAATTGAGACATAAACAAAAAAGCAGTTAACAATTCAGACAGATTCAAAACAGCAAACCCTACTAGAGTGTATGTAAAATACCATATCCCTGAATTAAATTTAGGCGGCCAAGTCTTTCCACCTTCAAAAGTACCAGTCTTCGAAGCTTTCAAAAACTGAAAAATGACATTATTACAGATGATTGGAAACAAAATAAAAACCATATTTTGAAACAATTTTCACTTCATAAAATGAATTATCTTTCAAGTCTTCTGTGATAAAGCAAACATCACTTCCTCAGATCTGTGTAATATTTATCAACTCATTTTCCGATCACTCTTTTCAGAGCTTCCACTGAGAACACAGAATTCAATATTAGTACTATAAATGCATGTTAAAATGGGAGTATAAGCTTGTTAAAATGGGAATGTAATATATATATAATAAATGCTGCAGCAAATATATTGAATCCTGCAAGTTAATAAGCAGATATTGATTTCTGTACTGGTGAATAATGAAATTCATTATCTGCAAGCGCTTGGGAAGTACAAGTTGGCAACGTATAGAGACGGTCCCTACCCAACAACGGGCTCACAGTCTAGAAGGGGGAGACAGACAAAACAAAACATGTGGTCAGGTGTCAAGTCATCAGAATAAATAGAGGTAAAGCTAGATGCACATCACTGACAAAATAAATAGAATAGTAAATATGTGCAAGTAAAATAAATAGAGTAATAAATCTGTACAAACATACATGCAGGTGCTTAGGGGAGGGGAAGGAGGCAGGGCGGGGGTGATAGGATCACTCTGATAGGATCACTACTAATCTGAAAGTACAATAAATATTGTCAATAACCAAACATAATGGAAAACAGTATTTCATACATTCATCATTTTAAACAGCCTATGCCTCTGAAAGTTTATCTGTTTTACAATATCTGATTTGCTAAAATATTGGCTGGTCTGAACAGGAACAGGGGTGTTCTTTAAGAGGAAATTGTTCTTGTGCCTCTCTGTGGGCTAAATTTAATATTCTGCACTAAACCAGTTTTACCAGGACTTGCTCCATATGGAGGTGGGTGTTACCTTTGGAGCAATGGTCTTCTAATCATCCTTCTAGGAACCCTGATATCACCCTATTTTCTTCCACCCCACCTATCCTTGCTCCTGCCTCTTGAATAGCCACTAGAAAATGTCATAGTTCCAGCAGGAGGTTGAAAAGATTGGATGAGACCTGGCAAATTGAAGGCCGGGGAAGTAGCTGTGAATGCTTTAATCTTCTTGGTGCATAAAAACAGGCCATAGTAAGATCTCATGGTTTAACGGGATAGTTCCTGCCCCAGGGGGCTAGGTTCCTGAGTTGACCAAATCTAAACCACAAATCTTTAACAAGTAAGAGGAAATGACCAACAGCCCAGGCAACTGCTGTCAATCAGGAGTCACACTTGAGGACTGAATCCTGTAGAAAAAAAAATCCAGAATGCGTGACTTCAACCTAATGCTTCAAAGACATTCTGAGCCCCCTGTATCCTCCCCTCTCCCCATCCCCCTGCCCTGCCTCCTTACCCTCCCCATAGCACCTGTATGTATGTTTGTACAGATTTATTACTCTATTTATTTTACTTGTACATATTTACTATTCTATTTATTTTGTCAGTGATGTGCACCTAGCTTTACCTCTATTTATTCTGATGACTTGACACCTGACCACATGTTTTGTTTTGTTGTGTGTCTCCCCCTTCTAGACTGTGAGCCCATTGTTGGGTAGGGACCGTCTCTATATGTTGCCAACTTGTACTTCCCAAGCACTTACTACAGTGCTCTGCACACAGTAAGCACTCATTAAATGTGGTTGAATGAATGGATGAATGAACTGTTATAAGTAGAGGTAAATTCCCTTTTGTTCCATTGGAAATGGGACTGCTACCATTAACACCATAATGAAACATTTGGATTTTACAATGGTTTTCCAGCAGGTGTTTGTTTTCCCCATGCGGACTCAACCATTGTCTTTTTTCTGATATTTTCCTACCTGAAATGTATCCCGATGGGGATATGTATGAGGTGGCGTTAAGGTCTCTTTTTTCCTCTAAAATTTTGTTTTGGAATATTTATAGCTGATTAAAATACTTCAGGTGGATGTTTTCTTCAAAAAAGCATCATTTAAAAAAATGGGCTAAATTTTTAGAGGACACGAAAAGGAACACCTGAGGTTCTTTTCAGCACACTTAGCTACAGCAATTTGTATTCTAAGTGTCTGATGCACCCACTTGGCTATCATTGCTCCCCCAAAAGACTAACAGAGACTTATATGGCTTCACCATGTAACATAATTAAGATTGTTGGGATATGAAGATCTTCACACCAATCAACAATGACTATTTTAAACCAGAAAACATACAATTATATATAATGGAGAGGATTTCCTATGGATTACTACCTTCAAAACATTTTTTCTATCTGAAAAAGTATTTGTACAACACAAAAACATACATTTTATGGCTAAACCATACGTATATATTCCACAATTCCAACATTTTGGAAAACAGATACTTTTGGAACTTATTTTTTCAAAAGAGCATAATCATCCTGAGAAAATATTTCTCCACGCTCCAAGAGTTTGATACAGCATTAAACAAATAAGCATGCTCAATTTTTAAATCCTCTTCTGTACAAAGACATTAATCTTTACATATAAGGTGAATTTAAAAATAAGTTAAACTTTGCTTAGGCTAAAACAGTGGGGTATCTATTGATCAGCATATCAACTTTCCAGATCCAATCATTAGTATCTTGCTATTTGAAATACTACCAATATGTACACTTTTTGTTTGTATATGTGCAACTACAGAAGCTAGAATTAGCAAGTGACATGCTATTTTAATGAAAAAAAAATTAGCCCTTTCATGCTGAACTCTATAAAAAAGCAGTGATCAGCTAGAAAGGATTTATAATAAACACATGCGGTGCTTTTTTATTTCTTGCACAGTAGAAAAAACCCACCAAAGCCAGAGTCAGGTCACTTTTTTGAAGACAGTGCCACTTTTTCTTCAAGGTTACACCTACTACCTGAAAAGAGTTATGACACTCACGTTAGAGCCTGCCATCAACTTTAAAAAAAATAGCTCTATGGCCTTCTGAGATAATCCATCCCCCGCAAACATCACTGTTTTAAAAGTGTGGCTACAGTCAGAGAACAGAATGGTAAGCTCTGCAAAAACAATATTGCCATAATTCTGGATTTATTTTTCAACAACTACTGCCAAGTCAAATTGCCTATACTTATAAATCAAAACAAGACTCATCTCTGACTGGATTTGCCAGTATCTAAGAATCAAGCAGTGTTATTTCTGACTCACTCCATCATCTACCATGGAGACTCTAGAAATCGGGGTCGAGCCGGCGACTGTGAGCCCGTTATTGGGAAGGGACCATTCCTATATGTTGCCGACTTGTACTTCCCAAGTGCTCTGTACAGTGCTCTGCACACAGTAAGCGCTCAATAAATACGATTGAATGAACGAATGAACTAGCTCAATATCGCAGAAGATGGAGTACACCTTGCTGTCAGCAGCTTGCAGGCTCGTATCATTTAATGTAGGGATTTTGTTGTTGTTGTGAATTGGTCAAGGCTCTCTTCAAACATGAAGAGACTACCCTTTTCTTCTTACAAGGCAGATGTCAAATTCAGTTTTCTGAGTATAACCACACTTGAGGCTTAAATATTGCTCAGTTCTCTATTATTCAGAACAGGGGCATAGTAAATATAAGATGTATCCACCATCCGACGAGGAACTCGTACATGTAAATAAATTCTGATTAAACAAGATCCATTTACTTTGACCCTCAGTTTATTCTCAAAGTAGTAAAACACCAGAAGTTGATTAATAAATATTAGGACACCTCCCAGCTTTTGCTCTTTCTGGCAATTGAATTACTTTTTAGCCAAAAGTGTGAAATGCATTTTGTCCACTTTGCTATGAATTTACTAGGCTCTTTTGAGTAATTGGGAAACGATGCCCAGCTTACTTGGGAAATGATTGTTACTGACAATGATTTGTGAAGAACTGCTTAGCTTAAACTATCACCGTACATTATTATTTGATTATTACAGAGGGTAGTTGTGGGAGGATGTAGGCGTAAAACGAAAACAATGTGCCCCAGGAATAACTTAATTTTCTAACTTACAAAATAATAAAATAAATCAAATACTAATGTTCAAGAATTATAAAACCTAGCCGCACCAAAGTGAACCAGTGGTAATTTACAGGCTTTATACTGGACTATTTTCAACACAAGAGAAAATAAAAATGTCATGGAGGAATGACTGAAATTGGACTTATTGTTTCTGTAGGATTTTAGAAGTCCCATGAAGAGAAGAAATATAATTTAATCTTAATGTATTATATATAATTATAGATAATATATATGTAGAATGGATTTGAGCCATTTATTGTATATTTAAAATATTACATATATAAAGATGTATTGTTCAAATTGATTCCTAAAGAATAAATCCATAATTATTAGGGAGACAAAGAGTTTGGAAGAGTAATAATAATAATGATAGCATTTGTTAAGCACTTACTATGTGCAAAGCACTGTTCTAAGCACTGGGGGGGAATACAAGGTGATCAGGTTGTCCCATGAGGGGCTCAGTCTTAATCCCCATTTTACAGATGAGGTAACTGGGGCCCAGAGAAGTTAAGTGACTTGCCCAAAGTCACACAGCTGAAAAGTGGCAGAGGTAGGATTAGAACCCATGATCTCTGGCTCCCAAGCCTGTGCTCTTTCCACTGAGCCACATTGCTCCTCTAAGAGTATTTATATTTGTCTTTCACTAAAAAAAAAAAATGTTGAGGACTTCTGTTATGCAAAGATATGAAAACTCTGAATTTCTAAATTTTTTTCAAATGCATAGCACATCTGTTGCCTTCCAACTCATATCTTCAGTTATAATTTGTTGTATAGTCGGATTTTCCATCAGGTTATTCTGGAGACCTTCTTCAAGTCACGAAATAGGAAAGTCACAGCTGAATTTGCATATAACCAGTATATGCAGACATTAGCAAGGCTGAATTTATAATGAAAAAGTTCTACATGTTAAATTTAGCCTTGCTGCAGTCGGGTGGAAAGAACATGGTACTGGGAACCAGAAGCCCCGAGTTCTAGTTCCAGTTTTCCTTGCTGGGGCCGTGCCATCATTGGTGAGGGTGTTTCACTGTAGAATAATAATAATAATAATGGTATTTGTTAAGTGCTTACTATGTGCCAAGCACTGTTCTAAGCACTGGGCTAGATCCAAGGTCATCAGGTTGCCCCATGTGGGGCTCACAATCTTAATCCCCATTTTACAGATGAGGTAATTGAGGCCCAGAGAAGTTAAGTGACTTGCCCAAGGCAAACAGCAGACAAGTGGTGGAGCGAGGATTAGAACCCATGACCTCTGACTCCCTCCTTGAGGACATCCTATGAGATGGACAGGCTTAACAGGAATCTCCCAAAATAGCCAGAAAATATATGTGGCCAGGTGGGAGCCATTACCAAGGCGGAAACCTGCCTGGGCAAAGTGCATTGACACAGCATTGCCACTACACTGTGCTCAGTTCAACCATTAATAATAATAATAATAATATTGGTATTTATTAAGCACTTACTATGTGCCAAGCACTGTTCTAAGCACTGGGGGGGGGATACAAGGTAATCAGGGCTGTCCCACGTGGGGCTCACACTCAATTCCCATTTTACTGTTGAGGTAACTAAGGCACAGAGAAATGAAGTGACTTGCCCAAAGTCACACAGCCGACAAGTGGCGGAGCTGGGATTTGAACCCATGACCTCTGACTCCTAAGCCCGTGCTCTTTCCACTGAGCCACGCTGCTTCTCAATGAATGGATCCTTCACATAAAAATACAAAACAACCTCAAAACCACTATGGGATGTGTTGCATCCCACCCCATCGACTCACTGCGGCACTTCGCGCCACAGTTGGAACATGATTGTCAGGGAAGTGAGAGTGTGAGCGGTGTAAACTCTTAGAGGACAAGGATGATGTCTTAGAAACTCTGTTGTGCTCTCCCAAGAGCTTAGTACAGTCGTAAGCTTTCAATAAATGTCACTGATTGATTGACTGGTTGAAGCTCGCTCACCATTCCTGACAGGAGACTCCCTGAGCACATCAAATTTGTGATGACTCAGAACGTAGCATGACATTATAGTATAATGACAATCAGGCCTCCATGCATTATCATAAAAAGATTATTTGAAGGATTCATTCATTCATTCAATCGTATTTATTGAGCGCTTACTGTGTGCAGAGCACTGTACTAAGCTCTTGGGAAGTAAAAGTCGGCAACATATAGAGATGGTCCCTACCCAACAATGGGCTCGCAGTCTAGAATGATCATTCTACTAGTAGAGTACCAGTATATTCAGGTGTTCAAACTCTGCAGCATCTATGATGTTTACTAAATTAAAATGTGGAGTTTATAATTTATTTCACAACTGAAATGACAAAATTAGCCGTGACTCCTTGTTGCCAATTCCAACAGGAGTCTGGCTCAAATTAAGAACTGAAATCCTGAAGGGAGTGAATAGAATCATCACAGAATTTTTGTTGACTGTATTTCACAACATAAGGCCGAAGGACAACCCTCCTACTGTATCTTCAACCACAATGAAAGACAAACCGAGGGAAATGGGTAAGAATTTGTTACCCATTAAATTAATGGATGGAGGATCCATAATATTCATTCATTCATTCATTCAATTGTATTTATTGAGCGCTTACTGTGTGCAGTGCACTGTACTAAATGCTTGGAAAATACAATTCAGCAACAAAGAGAGACGATCCCTGCCCACAACGGGTTCATAGTATAGAAGTGGGGAGACAGATATCAAAACAAGTAAACAGGCATCAGTAGCATCAATATAAATAAATAGAATTAGAGATATATACACATCAAAACAAGTAAACAGGCATTAATATAAATAGAATTATAGATACGTACATACACACACAAGTGCTCTGGGGAAAGGAGGGAGGGTAGAGCAAGGGGAGTGAGACACGGTGATGGAGAAGAGAGAGGGAGCTGAGGAAAAGGGGGACTTAGTCTGGGAAAGCCTCCTGGAGGAGGTGAGCCTTCAGTAGGGCTTTGAAGGGGGGAAGTGTGATAGCAGGTGATAGAGGGAAATGTTAGAGATATTAAAAGGGATATTATGATGGGTTCAAATTGATCCAGGGATAATACATATGAATAATTATTAGGGGAAATTATTAGGTATATTATAATTACATATCTCTAATCAAAGAGCCTGTATGTCACAGAGGGAATACATCAGAGTGAGTCTCTATTTATTTTGGGGCTTACTGCCAGAGACAATCCTGGATAATAATATAATAATAATGGCATTTATTAAGTGCTTACTATGTGCAAAGCACTGTTCTAAGCGCTGGGAAGGTTACAAGGTGATCAGGTTGTCCCACGGAGGGCTCACAGTCTTAATCCCCATTTTACAGATGACGTAACTGAGGCACAGAGAAGTTAAGTGACTTGCCCAAAGTCACACAGCTGACAATTGGCGGAGCCGGGATTTGAACCCATGACCTCTGACTCCAAAGCCCGGGCTCTTTCCACCGAGCCACGCTGCTTCTCCTTGAAGACATGAAACATGGCTAGTATACTTTTCTGTACACAATAGGCATTTAATAAATAGGTGCTCAATAATCAGTAGACATTAGTAAAATTTTCTGCACACAATAGACATTTAATAGATACTATCGATTGATTGATTGGGTAGGCTACTCAACTGACCCATGATATAATTTATTATATAATTATGTCTATTGTTGTGTAATTTGGTCTCAAATTAAAATGGCTCTGCTGCTACTCTGAGATTGCCACTCCATCTCCCTCTTCTTGATTTGTTCTGCCCTACTTACCGTTTCCTGTCACCATTGAAAAAATGGATCATGGGGAAAGAGAAACTACAAAAAAATTTAGGGGAGGTGTTTCCTGTCTCCATTGAAAAAATGGATCATGGGGAAAGAGAAACTACAAAACAATTGAGGGGAGGCCGGGGAGGAGGAGAGGGGAGAGCAAGAAATCTCTACTGGGTACTTGGGAATAATTTAAAATCTGAGAATATAAGAAATACCATACTTTTCTCTCCAGTCCAAATATTCTGTCTGTTGCTAGTTCTGTCTGTCTGTTGCTAGTTTGCTAGATTGCTACTTGGAATAATGTGATACTTATCTTCCATGATGCTTAACAACATAGTTATAAGTGTTTCTTATAAAGGAAAAAGATGGACAGATTCCGACCATGTAAATTATTAGGTAGAAGGTGAAAATTTTGTAACCTCACAGAATTTGAGAATTTGAATCCTCTAGACCGTAAGCTACTTATGGACAGGGAACGTTATCTGCCAACTCTGTTGCAGTGTACTCTCCTAAACTCTGAGTACGGTGTTCTGCACATAGTAAGCACTCAATAAAGATAATTGAATGTGATTGAATCAGGCTTCAATTTTAGACCACATATAGATTCTTCAATTACAGAGAAATCGAATAACAGACTAGAAAAAGAAACATGATTGCAAGCTACTCAAGGGCCAAGACCACGTCCTTACTGTAGAAATTCTATAAATAATAATAATGATGGTATTTGTTAAGCACTTACCATGTGCCAAGCCGTGTTCTAAGCTCTGGGGTTGATACAATGTAATTGGGTTGTCCCACGTGGGGCTCACAGTCTTAATCCCCATTTTCCAGATGAGGAAACTGAGGCACAGAGAAGTTAAGTGATTTGCCCAAAGTCACACAGCTGACAAGTAGCAAAGCCGGGATTAGAACCCACGACCTTTGACTCTTAAGCCCGTGCTCTTTCCACTAAGCCACGCTGCTTCCACAAATTAATGTTGCTGATGGTGGGAAAAATGTGAAATGGTGAAGCAGACACAAACAAAACATTAGACTGTATCAATCAGCTTTATACAATCCTCTATTCCATACAGTTTTATAGCAGGCATATATCAGATATTCAGGTTATATAGCAGAAATCATATTCCAGTCACGAGTCCCTGTAATATACTGCTATGACAAGGACATTTTACCAGTTGTGGCAAATATTGGCATGACAATCCCATTTAGCACGTTGGTTAATTTAAAGTGTTCTAGGGAGATGGTGTAAATATTGATGAGGGATTACAAGGAATATCTAAGGGAATGGGGAAGTTATAAAACCAATCTTAGGAAAGATTTCACTCCATTAATGTATACTCAAACAAAGAAGAAAATCTATAAGGTAAGGATTTGCTCTTCTAAACTGCAAGCTCATTGTGGGCAGGGAACGTTTCTGCTAATTCTGTTGTACTGTACACTCTCAAGCACTTAGTACAGTGCTCTGCACATAGTAGGAGCTCAATAAATGCCACCGACTGATTGCTTGATTCTTGTCTTGTCCAAACTTGATACACCGCCCCCACCTTTTAAAGAAATAAATTTTCAAGACTGGTCTCTTGGAGCAAAAGATTAAATTCATGTTTTAACAAATGGGAAGAGCATATGTTAAAATACTGTTACACACTTTCAGAATAAAAGATAGTAACTTTATTCCATTGTCACAAGGTGAAATTACTTGGTGCTCATTTTCAGCTACAGAAAGTCCACTAAATTATGAATATGCATATTCATTAGGTCCCTTTGTGAATATATCATATAAATTCTATTTCCATTTTATAAGTGAGGTTCATTACTGAGAGCTATCTTCAACGTTTTTGAATAGCATTTCTTTATTTTTGCATTTTTAGGCCTTTGCCTCAGATATTCATGCCTCATTCACAAAGCAGGAAATACGAATCTTAGAAATTAGAAACAATACTCGTTCTCTCTCCTACTTAGATTGTGAATTCCATGTGGCCTCTGCTTGACTCTCCATCTCCTAGTCAAGACTAGCCCCCTTTTTCCTCTCCTCCTCTCCATCCCCCCGCCCTACCTCCTTCCCCTCCCCACAGCACCTGTATATATGTTTGTACAGATTTATTACTCTATTTTACTTGTACATATTTACTATTCTATTTATTTTGTTAATGATGTGCATCTAGCTTTGCTTCTATTTATTCTGATTCATTCACTCATTCAATCATATTTATTGAGCGCTTACTGTGTGCAGAGCACTGTACTAAGTGCTTGGGAAGTACAAGTTGGCAACATATAATAATAATAATAATGGGATTTATTAAGTGCTTACTATGTGCAAAGCACTGATCTAAGCGCTGAGGAGGTTACAGGGTGATCAGGTTGCCCCACGTGGGGCTCACAGTCTTAATCCCCATTTTACAGATGAGGGAATTGAGGCCCAGAGAAGAGAAGTGACTTGCCCAAAGTCACACAGCTGACAATTGGCGGAACAGGGATTTGAACCCTTGACCTCTGACTCCAAAGCCCGGACTCTTTCCACTGAGCCACGGATATAGAGACGGTCCCCACCCAACAATGGGCTCACAGTCTGACTTGACACCTGTCCACATGTTTTGCTGGCTGTCACCCCCTTCTAGACTGTGAGCCCATTGTTGGGTAGGGACCGTCTCTATATGTTGCCAACTTGTACTTCCCAATCGCTTAGTACAGTGCTCTGCACACAGTAAGCCCTCAATAAATACGACTGAATAAATGAATGAATCATGCTCTGCTCCAGCCTGGAAAGGACTCAAATAGCAGCAGCTACATGAGCCATCCATCATTCCCTTTATACCCGGCCATGTAAAAGACACATTGCCTCACCCCTATGTTATAAGGACTCATTAATTCATTCATTCAATCGTATTTATTGAGCACTTACTGTGTGCAGACTTCTACTGTGTGCAGACTTCAGGTCTTGCATGACTCCGGTGGGGCTATAGAATGTAATGTGGAATGCCGGGCTTATTTAATGATATAAGGCAAAATGCTAGTTTCATTTAGAGAGCATAAGGTGAAAAGTGAGGCTTGTGAAGTGTGCAAGGTCAAATATTGTGGTAAAGATATAGACCACCAGAAGAAAGTGAGGAACTGTCAGGATGCACAGAAATCAATCAATCAATCGTATTTATTGAGCACTTACTGTGTGCAGAGCACTGTACTAAGTGCTTGGGAAGTACAAGTTGGATGTACAAGTACAAGAAATAAGGGATGACCACAAGCCTCTAGTTGAAACCGGATGGGGCTTCTGTGGAAAGAATAAGAATCAACAAAGGGGGTGGGGGTGGCACTGTGGCTCAGTGGAAAGAGCCCAGGGCTTTGGATTCAGAGGTCATGGGTTCAAATACCGGCTCCGCCAACTGTCGGCTGTGTGACTTTGGGCAAGGCACTTAACTTCTCTGTGCCTCAGTTACCTCATCTGTAAAATGGGGATTAAAACTGTGAGCCCCCCTTGGGACAACCTGATCACCGTGTAACCTCCCCAGCGCTTAGAACAGTGCTATGCACATAGTGAGCGCTTAAATACCATCATTATTATTATTTTTAATCAACCTTGAAGCTGCCTGCGGTTTCCACACCCCATTTCTTTGGGAAGAATGGGAAACTTCACGGAAAATGTCCCATGATGCCTGACTCTTTCCTGGAAGGGGCTGGCCAAGGGTTAGATGTGAATGAATAATGAAATCATTTGATCAGGAATGAATATGCTCAACAGTGGGTTAACGGGTGAAACAGCTTCCTTTGGGGTGCACTCAAAGTATGAGCTAAGGGGTAGCAATAAAGTTATTTTCATGCCAACCATGGGGATCAACTTCTTAGCATCAAGAATAGGTTGGCCTGAAACATTTAGGGTTCTTGCAACTTCCAGAACTTGGAGAAAATTTGACCCATGCCCTTTACGAGTTTACCATTTAGAGTAGGAGTCAAGGTGAAGAAACAAAAGTCAAATTACTCTGTTCCTAATATTAAAGCTAGGCTCACCTCAGTAAAACCTTCCTGGGTGGGGCACGCAACAAAAATGGAGGACAGTAGGATACCCAAACAACTGCTGTGTGGTGAGTTGAAATTGGGAACCAAAATCAAGGAAGGCAGAGGAATATTTTTAGTCTACAGTAAAACGTCACCTTAGACAACGCTATGTGCATCACATGCATCACATTAGAGAAGCAGCATGGCTCAATGGAAAGAGCATGGGCTTGAGAGTCAGAGGTCATGGGTTCAAATCCTGGCTCCGCCAATTGTCAGCTGTGTGACTTTGGGCAAGTCACTTCACTTCTCTGGGCCTCAGTTACCTCATCTGTAAAATGGGGATGAAGACTGTGAACCCCACGTGGGACAATCTGATCACCTTGTATCCTCCCAGTGCTTAGAACAGTGCTTTGCACATAATAAGTGCTTAACAAATGCCATCATCATTATTATTATTACTATCACATGTGATCTGGGTTTCTGCTGCTTTGAACTGCCAGTCTGACTCCTGCTATTAAGAAAGGAATAGTGCTTTTTGAGCACTAGTTTTATAAGGAACAAGAGATAGGGAAGCAAAACCAAAACAGCTCCAGGAGCTGCAAGCATCAGACATGACAATACAAGAAGGGATAGGCATTTTGTGTGCATAATGAAGCCAGGATTGTGTTTTCAGTACTGGCCTTTTCAGGCCCACATACACTTACAGTTGAACTTGACCGACAATGATGTCTTCAAATATGAAGGACAACTATATAGAGACCTGACGTCAAGTTGATAGATCACTTTCTGATAAAAACTTTCTGCCTCAGTTCCCTCATCTGGAAAATGGAGGTTAAGACTGTAAGCCCCATGTGGGACAGCCTGATTACTTTGTATACCCCCAGTGCTTAGAACAGTGCTTGACACATAGTAAGCACTTAACAAATGCCATTATTATTATTATTATTATTATTATTTAGAAGAGATTAAATTAACATTTAAGAGTGTTTCGGCTGAACTCATTTAAACCTGCTAAATAATGCATTGTGTCCTTTGAGATCTGACTATAAAGGCAACCACATGATACTGATATTCCAAAAAATATAAATGAATACTATTTCTAGGTGTTAGGGATAGAAAAAAATTCTACCATCACATTTGTGCTGCTGATTGTCAACAGATCCATCTACAAATTTTTCAATAAACATTTAGTGGTTTTGCTTTCAATTTATGATTATATGCTTGTCCTCTAGCCTGTGAGCTCGCTAAGAGCAGGGACTGCGGCTGTTTGTTGTTGTATTATACTTTCCCAAGCAGTTAGCACAGTGCTTTGCACACAGTAAGCACTCAATAAATACGATTGAATGACTGAATGCTTACTGATAGGTTAAAAAACTTCTTCAGGGTTAATAAACTTTTTATCAGCCCACAAATTGTTTTCAGTTTTATAGCCAGCTTCTGGCCTTTGATATATTTGAGTAATATTTGTAAGTGATAAAAATGATAATACTTGTTAAGCACGGCTCGTGGCGAAGTGGCAGATGTCCCATCCAGGGGCCGTGTTGGAAAACAGTTTGCTGTGTCGCTCTTTAATCAGAACTCTGAGACTTGGGAAACCACACCACAGGAAGTGCATCCAAAGCAACCAAGCTGTGGTCCTCCGGGAGATGTGAGGTTTTAGAGCCTCGATTTGACCTTTCCGCCTCCCCGGATCTAGTGGGTAGCGCTTGGGCAGAAGGGCGGGAGGGACCCGTCAGGCTGGCGGTCCACGTCTGGGCGAAAGGCTGGCCCTGGAGCCTGATTGGCAAAGGATTTATTTCAGTTTTGTGTTTTTGTTCCATTCCATGCAGCATCTTCCATTGTTTATAACTCCTGCTTGGTTGCGAGGGCTAGGATAAGATCCTTTGTCGTGGCCTATTGGGTAGAGCACGTGTCTGGGAGTTAGAAGGGCCTGAGTCCTAATCCTGACTTCGACGCTTGTCTGCAGTGCAGCCTTGGTCAAGTCACTTCCCTTCTCTGGGACTCAGTTCCCTCATCTGTAAAATGTGGATAAAAACTGTGCGCCCCATGTGGGATGGACTATGTCCAACCTGATTACCTTTCATCCACACCAGTTCTTAGAACAGTGCGTGACACTTAGTAAGTGCTTAAAAAATACCATCATCATCATTATTATTATTATTATTATCATCCTTGACCACTCAATTGGCTTTGGGAAAGTGAGCCTTTTGAGAGGAAGATTTCTCCTAAAAATGGCATCTTCTGACCACTGGAAACAGAGTTCATTTATTAAACACATTCAATCATATTTATTAAGTGCTTCCTGTGTGCAGAGCACTGTACTCTGTTCATCATACTTGACAATGTGAGTTACCGGGACCAGATTGGAACCATCCTGATGTCCTTGGAATGGCCGACCCTGTTTCTCTGTCCATTTTGGTTGCCACAAAAATTGCTTTTTCAGGCAGCTTACCGGAGAACCCTCCAGTCCTCTGCCTGGCTGAATCTCCTCGTGTCCAGAGTTCACGGGAGGGATTAAAACCGTACTGTACTAGCCGAGTCGTTGAGGAGGTTTGTTGGGAGCTGACGCGTTTGTGTCAATTTCCATGATGAGCGATTGCAACCCTTCTGGGCAAGCTGGTTTAAATCTTAAGAACTGTTTTGGCCATGATGAAAAAAGAAAGGAAATCAGCGTTTGTCAACTTTGTAATTGCCGTCTCTGTCCTGGTTCCGTCTGGCTTATACTTTCCCAGGGCCGGGATGTTTCTCCTCTCAAACATCCTCCTCCTCTCCTCCCTTCTAGACTGTGAGCCCACTGTTGGGTAGGGACTGTCTCTATATGTTGCCAACTTGTACTTCCCAAGCACTTAGTACAGTGCTCTGCACCCAGTAAGTGCTCAATAAATACAATTGATTGATTGATTACAATGTGCCAAACACTGTGAAAAATGCTGGACAGATACAATACAATCTAAGGGGGGGAGAGAGCAGATATTTAATTCCTAGTTAGATGAGGAAACTGAGGCACAGAGCTGTTAAGTGACTTTCCAAAGAGGTCTCATAGCAGGCAAGAAGTAGAGCAAGTTTCCTGACCCCCAATCCGGTACTCTTTCTACTAAGCCATGTAGCTTCCAAGATAAATATTCTTCCTAGTCTGGACGCATTTCCATCAACTCTGCAAATAGTAGTGACCTTTCTTCATTGTTAGATTTCCCCAATGGGCACCTAGAAAAATGCTTTGTGCATTGACAGTCTGGATATTTTTGACCAAATATTGACCCTCTCTATAGGCAGCTCCATACAGGGGATGGAACAGCGCCTCAAAGATGAATCGACTTTAGGCTCCTCTCAGTGAATCCACAATTTCCCCTACATCCACCACTTTTTCTAGGTGCCCAATGGGGAAATCTAACCATGAAGAAAGGTCACTACTATTTGCAAAGTTGATGGAAGTGCATCCACACTAGGAAGAATATTTGTCTTGGAAGCTGCATGGCTTAGCGGGAAGAGTACCTGATCGGGGGTCAGGAAACTTGCTCTACTTCTTGCCTGCTATGAGACCTCTTTGGAAAGTTTGTTTGGTTCAAACAATCAATCCATCAATCAATTGAATTCACTGAGCGCTTACTATGTGCAGACCAACATACTAAGCACTCGGGAGAGTACAACATTAAATAGAGTTGTATTGTACAGGTTCATGGTGAGGTACCTATGCGAACCTCAATGTGGTTTCTTTTGTCCTTCGGTAGTGACTATATTGCTTCACACAGTTTTCACGCATCAGCCATCCAGATTGAAACAAGTGAAAGATTATTTTCACATTGTATCAGGATCCTGCTTCTGTGGCACTGAAATCACCTGGATGCTTGGAAGAACTGAGTAATGGTTCCTCACTGGCAGCAGTCTAAATATTTAGGCAAGTTCCATTTAGCATCCCTAAGTTTTCTCATTTATTTGGAAATATTTTCCTCCTCTCATACCCATTATGAACAGTTCATCCATATGTGTATCCTTCCCTCTTGAACTTGCTGATAATTTCTACCCAAGGTAATAAATCAATCAATCCATCATATTCACTGAGTGCTTACTGTGTGCAGAGCACTGTACTAAGCACTTGGGTAAGTACAGCATGGCTTAGTGGAAAGAGCACGGGCTTGGGAGTCAGAGGTCATGGGTTCTAATCCCGGCTCCACCACTTATCAGCTGTGTGTCTTTGGGCAAGTGGCTTAACTTCTCTGTGCCTCAGTTACCTCATCTGTAAAATGGAGATTAAGACTGTGAACCCCACGTGGGACAACTTGACAACTTTGTATCTTTGAACAGTGCTTGGCACATAATAAGCACTTATCAAATCTCATCATTATTATTATTACAATATAACAGAGTCAGTAGACACCTTCCCGGCCCACAATGAGCTTACAATCTAGAGGGGGAGTCAGACATTAATATAAGTTAATAAATTACAGATTTGTATATAAGTGCTCTGGGGCTGAGAGAGGGGTGAATAAAGGGTGCAAATCCAAACGTAAAGGTGACAAAAAATGCTTAGTGTGAAGAAGTGTTTCATTTTCATTTGTCTGATACCTACCAACTACTGGTGTGAGATTTGGTAAACAATAATTCTGTTTTCCTTGTTCAGAATTTTATGATTTTGAAGACTTCCATTTGGCCTGAGTCTTTCTGGACCAGAGTCTTAACTCTTATCCATTCTCCCATGGAAACTGCTCTGTTCCAAACTTGATTGCTCTTTCCTATGTTGTCTCCAGCTCTACTTCATAGTCCCGAAGACACAGAACCCCAACTACAAGCGGTATTCCTGTTGCAGGTCTACCACAATTCATGTGATAATGAAATTCCTTTATTTTTTTGTTTTGTATCCCCTTCATTATATTGTCCAAAATTTGATTCACCTTTTTCAGCCCCTACTACCCACTGAACCTGTGATTTTTAAAAAGTCAACCACAAATCCAAGATCTGCTTTCTGAGTGTTGCCTGATAACTCTGAGCCCATCATGTCGCATCTGTCAGTTTGGATTATTTTTCCTTAGGTGCATTACCTTGCACTTGTTCCTACTGAAGGTCATAGCCTACTCACTAAGTTTTATAAGGTTTCTTGCATTTCATCCCCTGGAAGAGTTTACCGTCAACCGCACACTCCTGTTTCTAGATGACTTATGAAGATATGAAATAAAGCCCATCTTCGACCTGATCCATGGGCCCCACATTTTATGCTTCTTCATTCTAAAAAAAGTGCCCACTTCTATCTCCCCATATTTCCTGGTTTTGGGTCAATTTTCTATTTATGACACACGTTCCTTCCAATCCATTAATCTGGTTTTTATTTTTAAAGCTTTTGGTACGGGAGTTTCTTAAAGGCTCTTCCGTTCGTATGTCATATACTTTTAGTCATCTTCAAAACTATGCAATTGCAGTTGCCAACACTATCATTCTCCCCACCTCACAAGCCAGGAACCTTGGCGTTAGCCTTCACTCCTTCCTCTCTTTCAACTGCTATATTCAGCCTATCACTGAATACTGTCAGTTCTTCTCCATCAGCATATTCAGGATCTGCACTTTCATCTTCATCCCAACACCCACTGCCCCAGTCCAGACACTTGTATTCTGATTTCCTCTCTGACTTTCCTGCCTCCAGCCTTTCCCTTTTCCAGTTCAGACTTTGCTTTGCTGTCCATATCATTTATATAAAACATTGTTCCGCACACACCTTTCCACTCCTCAGAACCTAAGGAGAAGCATGGCCTAGTGGAAAAAACATGGGCTTAGAGGTCCTGGCTTCTAATTTTGGATGTGCCAATTGCTTTCTGTGTGACTTAGAGAAAGTCTGTTTACTTGTTTTGTAGTCTGTATCCCCACTTCTAGACTGTGAGCCCGCTGTTGGCTAGGGATTGTCTCTATTTGTTACTGAATTGTACTTTCCAAACATTTATTACAGTGTTCTGCACACTGTAAGTGCTTAATAAATATGATTGAATGAATGAATGGTTCGAATTAACTTTGCTGTGCCTCCATTTCATCAGCTGAAAACAGGGGACTGAATATCTGTTCTCACTCCTAGACTGTGAACACCTCCATATGGGACAGAGACTGTATTCACCCCGATTAACTTGTATCTACCCCAGTGCTTAGAAAAGTGCTTGACACATAGTAAACGCTTAACAAATACCATCATGATAATAATAACATTCAGTGGTTTCTGACTCTTTCCATATCAACCATAAACCCCTGGCACTGACTTTAGGGCATCCATCTGTTCATTCCCTCTCATTATCTCACTTCTCCCACTACACCCCAGCTGGCATGCTGGGTTCCTTTCATGCCAACGTACTCCCTGTGCTTTGTTCTTGTCTTTTTCACTGATAATAATAATAATAATAATGGTATTTGTTAAGAATTTACTATGTGCAAAGCACTGTTCTAAGCACTGGGGAGGTTAAAGGTGATCAGGTTGTCCCACGGCGGGACTCATAGATTTAAACCCCATTTTCCAGATGAGGTAATTGAGGCCCAGAGAAGTTAAGTGACTTGCCCAAAGTCACACAGCTGACAGTTGGCAGAGCCGGGATTTGAACCCACGACCTCTGACTCCAAAGCCTGTGCTCTTTCCACTGAGCCATGCTGATGCCTTGCTCATGTTCTCCCTTACGCCTGAAATTCCCTTTTTTAAAACCCTCTTTCAGTGATGCTTTGGGTTATTGAGGTGTATATGTAGCTGTAACCCTGGGATATATTTATCATACATTGGCTAGAAATCGGTTGAAGATAGCAAACTAAAATGGCTCTATCTCTGGGGTGTATGTACCATAGCCTAGTGAGCAGCTTGGCCTAGTGAGAAGCAGTGAGACCTAGTGGACAGAGCCTGGGAGTAAGAAGGACCTGGGTTCTAATTCCGGCTCTGCCTCTTGTCTGTTGTGTGACCTTGGCCAAGTCACTTCACTTCTCTGTGCCTCAGTTACCTCATCTGTAAATTGGGAATTGAGCCCCATGTGGGACAGGGACCGTGTCCAACTCAATTTGCTTGTAGAAACCCCAGCACTTAGTACAGTGCCTGGCACATAGTAAGCACTTAACAAATACCACAATTATTATTATTATCATGGGGCAGCTGAAATCTGGCATATGTGTGTGTGTTCACTATCCATTGTAGGGGACTCTCAAGAATCTCTTTTGGCCTGCCTAATTTCCTTTGCGTATCTAACCTGAAATTCTGCCTCTGGAACAAACAGTATTTTAAAAAATCATTCATGAGAGAGTCCTGGACTCTGGACTCCTTCTTGATAACCTAAATCTGGCCTCCTTACGTTATCGATACCACTGTATACTGCAATCTCCTCTCGTCTCCCTCTAATAACCTTTCTACAGTCTTTGTGAAATATGCTACATTTTGCACGCTTCATGCAAGTGAGTCACCAGGCTGTCTTCTGGGACGGCACCCAAGCAGCTAGCTATGAACTGAATTATTGAATCACCTACTCCTATGCCTGGCTCTTATCCACCTTGAAAGAACCTCTCAGTGGTTCAAGAGAGCAATGTGACCTAGTGGAAAAAGCAGGAGCCTAGGGGCCAGAGGATATGGATTCCAGCTCCACCCCTTGTCTGCTGTGTGACCTTGGGCAAATTGACTTCACTTCTCCTTGCCTCTGTTCCCTCATCTATAAAATAGGGATTAAATTCCTCTCTCTCCAATTTAGACTGTGAGCCTTATATGGGACTGGGACTGTATCCATATGGATTAACTTGTATCTACCCCAGCACTTATAACAGTATTTGACACAGAGTAAGTGCTTAACCGATACAATTAAAAAAACCCAAAACTGACAGCTGGAGGATTTTGCTCCTTCTCCATCTGGGCACCTCTATTTTGGAGTCTTGTCTAGTCTTTCTTTCTTTCTCTCTTTCTTCATTTCTTTCTTTCTTTCTTTCTCTCTTTTTCTTTTTTTCTTTTTCTTTCTCTCTTTTTTAAAGTCAAAATTGAGATAAAAAGGGGAGAAAGAAGAATAGGAAAGAAAAGATGAGAGCATGAAATAGGAGACAATTTAAAAAGCAGGAGAACATACGGATTAGTAAGTGAAAGAGGAAGTAGAGGGGTGGTTAAACACAAATGCAAAAATGCACTGGAGAAATTGTACTTGTCATAAGAGACAATCACTGTCTCCCACTTCTTTCACTCCCACTCGCCCTTCCTTAATCCTGCTGAGGCCATTGCAGGGTTAAAAACTACAATTATTCCAGGGAAACTACTCTGCACTAACACCCAGCTTCTCTTGTTTATTTTAAATACTTGGATTGAAACATTTGGGTTGGAACACAGTACCTTAGCTCAGGTCCACAGGATCGGGTTAAATAACAATAATAATATTGATGGCATTTGTTAAGTCCTTACTATGTACCAAACATTTTACTAAGTTCTAGGGTAGGTTCAAAATAATCTGGTCTGATATTGTCCTTGTCCCACATAGGTCAGGGGAAAGAAGAACAGGAATTCTCTCCCTATTTTACAGGTGAGAAAACCGAGTCAGAGAGAAGGTAAGTGACTTGTCAAAGGTCGCACAGCAGTCAGGTTACTGGGAAAGGGTTAGAACTCAGATCTTCTGGCTCCCAGGCCCATTCATCCATTCATTCAATTGTATTTATTGAGCGCTTACTGTGTGCAGAGCACTGTACTAAGCGCTTGGGAAGTACAAGTTGGCAACATATAGAGGTGGTCCCTACCCAATGCTCATTCCACTGGTCAACAATGCTTCAAGTCCTTGTAATACAGTTGCCTTGGAAATCTGGGGAACTTCGAAGGTAAGAATGTAAGCTTCCTATGGCCAGGTACCGTATTTCTTGCTTCTTTTGTAATAATACTAATGGTATTTGTTAAGCATTTACTATGTGCAAAGCACTGTTCTAAGCACTGGGGAGGTTACAAGGTGATCAGGTTGTCCCACAGGGGGCTCACAGTCTTCATCCCCATTTTACAGATGAGGGAACTGAGGCACAGGGAAGTGAAGTGACTTGCCCAAAGTCACACAGCTGACAGTTGGCAGAGCCGGGATTTAAACCCATGACCTCTGACTCCAAAGCCCGGGCTCTTTCCACTGAGCCATGCTGCTTCTCCAAGCAGCGTGTAGTTTCCTGAAGGCCTAACAAAGTGCATTGTACCCAGTGGGGAGAAATAAAATACCTGTCCTACTACTACGCTGTTACTTCTACCTGATTCTTTTTAAGTCCACTTTGATTCCCCTTTTAGGTCCATCACAAGTGATGGGTCCTTCCCGATGACACCTTTTTCTCGTCTCCTACTTCCATCTGCGTCTCTCTGACTCGTTTCCTTTGTTCTTCTCCCAACCCAGCTCCACAGCGCTTAAGTCTTGTCTTATGCTGTCAAGTCATCTCTGATCCACAGCAGCTCCATGAGTCCATCTCTCCCAGAACATCCCACCTCCATCTGCAACTGTTCTGGTAGTGTATCCATAGAGTTTTCTGGGTAAAAATATAGAAATGGTTTACCAATTCCATGCAGTAAACTTGAGTCTCTACCCTAGATTCTCCCCCATCAGCCCAGGTGAGTTTTGACTTGTAGCAGATTCCCTTCCACTCACAAGTCACTGTCAATCAATCAATCAATCATATTTATTGAGCACTTACTGTGTGCAGAGCACTGTAGCAAGCACTTGGGAAGTACACGTTGGCAACATATGGAGGCAGTCCCTACCCAACAGTGGGCTCACAGTCTGAAAGGGGGAGACAGAGAACAAAACCAAACATACTAACAAAATAAAATAAATAGAATAGATATGTACAAGTAAAATAGAGTAATAAATATGTACAAACACATATACATATATATGTCCAAGTTAAGAATGGAATGGGTAGGCTTTTGCTTGACTCTCCCTCCCTCAACCAAGACTGATAGAGTACTGGAAACTCTTCAGGTGTGATCCTGAGAGGGGACAGCACTTATGTACATATCTGTAATTTATTTCTTTATATTACTATCTGTCTGCCCCCCTCTAGACTGTAAGCTTGTAGTGGGCAGGGAATGTGTCTGTTTATTGCTATATTGTACTGTCCCGAGCGCCTTGTCCAGTGCTCTGCACTCACTAGCCACTGTCCAAGTTAAGAATCAATCAATCAATCGTATTTATTGAGCGCTTACTGTGTGCAGAGCACTGTACTAAGCGCTTGGGAAGTCCAAGTTGGCAACATACAGAGACAGTCCCAACCCAACAGTGGGCTCACAGTCTAAAAGGGGGAGACAGAGAACAAAACCAAACATACTAACAAAATAAAATAGGACAGATATGTACAAGTAAAACAAATAAAGTAATAAATATGTACAAACATATATACATATATACAGGTATATATATATCAATCAATCGTATTTATTGAGCGCTTACTGTGTGCAGAGCACTGTACTAAGCACTTGGGAAGTCCAAGCTGGCAACATATAGAGACGGTCCCTACCCAATGCTCATTCCACTGGTCAACAATGCTTCAAGTCCTTGTAATACAGTTGCCTTAGAAATCTGGGGAACTTTGAAGGTAAGAATGTAAGCTTCCTATGGCCAGGTACCGTATTTCTTGCTTCTTTTGTAATAATACTAATGGTATTTGTTAAGCACTTACTATGTGCAAAGCACTGTTCTAAGCACTGGGGAGGTTACAAGGTGATCAGGTTGTCCCACAGGGGGCTCACAGTCTAAAAGGGGGAGATGGAGAACAAAACCAAACATACTAACAAAATAAAATAAATAGAATAGATAGGTACAAGTAAAATAAATAAAAAGCAATAAATATATACAAACATATATACAGGTATATACATATCAATCAAAAAGGGGGAGACAGAGAACAAAACCAAACATAATAACAAAATAAAATAAATAGAACAGATATGTACAAGTAAAATAAATAAAGTAATAAAGTAATACAATATATATACAAACATATATACATATATACAGGTAAGAATGGAATGGGTAGGCCTCTGCTTGACTCTCCCTCCCTCAACCAAGACTGATAGAGTACTGGAAACTCTTCAGGTGTGATCCTGAGAGGTTACAGCACATATGTGTTGTCATCGTTCCCATCAGGTCAGCCTGACCAGAAACCGTCATTCCTTCTGAAATAACTCTTCCTTACATTTTCTGTTCTCAGGGAGCTATTTTACCATCCCTGAGAGGCACCTGTTGTTCGCATGGGCCACAAACAGCCCCCTGCTTCTGCCCAGTTGCCTAGGACTAGCTGGTTCTCAGGGTGCCACCGGGGCTCCCTGCCTCCCTCTGTTAGCCCTGCTGTGATTAGCAATCAATCAATCGTATTTATTGAGCACTTACTGTGTGCAGAGCACTGTACTAAGTGCTTGGGAAGTACAAGTTGGTAACATATAGAGACAGTCCCTACCCAACAGCGGGCTCACAGTCTAGAAGGGGGAGACAGAGAACAAAACCAAACATACTAACAAAATAAAATAAATAGAATAGATATGTACAAGATAAATAGAGTAATAACTATGTACAAACATATATACATATATACAGGTGCTGTGGGGAAGGGAAGGAGGTAAGATGGGGGGATGGAGAGAGGGATGAGGGGGAGAGGAAGGAAGGGGCTCAGTCTGGGAGGAGGTGGCATAGTGGTTAGAGCTTGGGTGTGAAAGTCAGAAGGTCATGGGTTCTAATCCCGCCTCCATCACTTGCCTGCTGGGTGACCTTGGGCAAGTCACTTCACATGGTGTAGCGGATAGAGCACGGGCCTGGGAATCAGAAGGTCATGGGTTCTATTTCCGCCTCCACCACTTTCCTTGGGCAAATCACAGTGCTCAGCACTTAGAACAGTGCTCAGTGCTTGGCATATAGTAAGCGCTTAACAAATACCATCATTATTAAATCGCTTCACACGGTTTAGTGGATAGAGCATGGGACTGGGAGTCAGAGGATCATGAGTTCTAATCCTGATGCCAACACTTGTCTGCTCTGTGACCTTGGGCAGGTCACTTAACTTCTCCATGCCTCAGTTACCTCACCTGTGAAAAATGGGGATTAAGAGTGTGAGCCCAGTGTGGGAAGGGGACTGTGTCCAACCGTGGCTCAATTGAATGAGTCTTGGCTTGGGAGTCAGAGGTCATGGGTTCTAATCCCGGCTCTGCCACATGTCTGCTGTGTGGCCTTGGGCAAGTCACTTAGCTTCTCTGTGCCTCAGTTACCTCATCTGTAAAATGAGGATTAAGACTGTGAGCCCCACGTGGGACAACCTGATCACCTTGTATCCCCCCCAGCGCTTAGAACAGTGTTTCGCACAAAGTACTTAACAAATGTTATCATTATTATTATCTACCTCAGCGCCTAGAACAGTGCTTAGCACATAGTAAGCACTTAACAAGTACCATAATTATTACTATTATTCTCTGTATCTCAGTTGCCTCATCTGTAAAATGGATATGGAGACTGTGATCCCCACATTGGACAAAGACCGTGTACAACTCGATTGGTTTGTATCCACATTGCGCTCAGTACAGTGCCTGGCGCATAGTAAGCACTTACCAAATACCATCATCATTATTATTAAGATGATGATTACACTTTCCAAGGTGACTGATGAGCTCCTCAGAGCCAAGTCCAGTAGACTCTACTCTTGTCATCATCATCATCATCAATCGTATTTATTGAGCACTTACTATGTGCAGAGCACTGTACTAAGCGTTTGGGAAGTACAAATTGGCAACATATAGAGACAGTCCTAATCTTTCTTAACATCTTAGCTGCCGTGGACACTCTGGACTGTCCCGCCTGCCGTGGAAGCCCTCTCCCGCCTTGGTTTTGCCAACTCGGTACTCACCTGCTTCATCACGTACTTCTTGGACTGTCCTGGTCCATTTTCTTCACTGGCCCCCTCTTCAGCCTCCCATCCCCCAACTCCCCACAGCACTTGTGTATATTTGTACATATTTATTACTCTATTTATTTTACTCGCGCATATTTACTACTCTATTTTATTAAGGATGGGCATGTAGCTATAATTCTATTTTTTCTGATGGCTTTGACTCCTCTCTACATGTTTTGTTGTCTTTCTCCCCCTTCTAGACTGTGAGCCTGTT
Organism: Tachyglossus aculeatus; assembly: GCF_015852505.1. Taxonomy (NCBI): domain Eukaryota; kingdom Metazoa; phylum Chordata; class Mammalia; order Monotremata; family Tachyglossidae; genus Tachyglossus; species Tachyglossus aculeatus. The sequence continues at coordinate 52,554,719 of NC_052066.1, read as the reverse complement.
GTTGGGTAGGGACCGTCTCTATATGTTGCTGATTTGTATTTCCCAAGCTCTTAGTACAGTGCTCTGCACACACTAAGCGCTCAATAAATACAATTGAATGAATGAATGTACATATCTGTAATTTATTTCTTTATATTACTATCTGTCTGCCCCCCTCTAGGCTATAAGCCTGTAGTGGGCAGGGAATGTGTTTGTTTATTGCTATATTGTATTCTCCTGAGCGCCTTGTCCAGTGCTCTGCAAACAGTAAGAGCTTAATAAATATGACTAATATCTGTAATTTATTTATATTAATGTCTGGCTCCACCCCTTTAGACCGTACTTGTTACGGGCAGGAAATGTGTCTGTTTATTGTGGTGTTGTACTCTCCCATATGCTTAGTACAGTACCCTGCACATAGTAAGAACTCAATAAATGCAATTGAATGAATGGATGAATAAAAACATAAATAAATGTTTAGTTTGTAAATGTGCATTCATTTCTTGGATTTCTTCCTATCCATCATGAACTTTTATGAATATACCTATAGTCACCACACGCATGAATTAAAAGTTAGAAAAATTGACCTCCTAGCTTATTTTGCAACTTTTCTAAAAATTAGAAAAGGTAGACTTTGTGTTAAGCTTATAAATTAATTAAATATTTTCTTATTCCAGGTCTGGTCAACCCTCACTGATGCAGAGCTTTTAAAATACTACAGTCAGCCTTCATATCTTACCTGCAGATATCAAGCTATGCTCATCTCTGTAATACACAATTCGAAATCCTGATTATTCATTCATTCTATCATATTTATTAAGTGCTTACTGTGTGCACAGCACTGTACTAAGTGCTTGGGAAGTACAAGTCAGCAACATATAAAGACAGTCCCTACCCAACAACAGGCTCACAGTCTAGAAGGGAAAGACAACAAAACAAAACAAGTAGACAGAGTGAGTAGATTAGACACCTTTTGGCTAGAACTTAAAATATTTCTTTTATAGGCTCTTAATCTATGCCCTTTTCTGTGAAAGGCGAATAAAGTTTTTGTGTATTCATTTTATTATCAAAATTCCAGTTCAAACTAAGCTTGTCTTTTTCTCTCAGTACGTACCATTTTCTGGAAAACAAAATACGCTCTAATTGGAAAATGGTAAGGATATCCACTGTATATTTGAAGTTTTAAATATTAATTAAAATATCCACATTATCAGAAAAATTAAGGCTACATAGTAACTTTCATTTGAACTGATATAACTTTTGTCAAAGTAGAAAAGGAGAGCTCTTTTAGCAAATTGAATTCAGATTCCTCGATGGATTGAATTTCTATTCTGATTAAATATCCTGTTCTATTTTGATATACCGTAATTAGATGCCTAGAGCTTTGTCTTTCACACAATTCAAACCGAAAATCAAAGGGCCTTTTTGTTTAAACAATGCTATACTATTATTTCCTCTCTTTAATAATCGAGAGACAAAACCAGAAAGATATTTTGGGGTTTAACTGATCGAATAAAAATCCTCATTTTGAAGATGACATTTATGAGGAAAGGCAAATGAATGTAGGCACAGTGAGAAGCTATTTTTACTTTTTAACCTGAATCAGATGAGGTTGAGATATGTGTTTCAGGAAAAAAAAAAAAAATCCATGAATTCTAAGGCTAAATTTGACTCTGTGTCAAATGAAAGACAATTTATAAAAGGGAAAAAAGATTTCCAGCAGATTGAAAGGAGCCCAGGAAAAAACTGTCAATGTGTAAGGATTTTTAATATTAGATCACCTGCTGAGGAAAGCCATGAGCCCTCTTCCTCCTCTACAGGTGAGATACACTTTTGTTGGAAATAGGAGGTGGGAGTGTGTGCTAAAGTTCTTCTTGAAATTCTTCTAGGACAGTTAATCATTAATAAAATGGGAAGAGTTTATTTAGCAAGCCTCTTTTTTTACAATACTTGTTAAGGATTTACTATGTACCAGGCAACATTCTAAGCAGTGGAGTAGATTGAAGATAATCATGTTGGACACAGTCCTTGTCCCATTTGGGACTCACAGGCAAAGTCAGCAGGAGTAATAATAATAATGATGGTATTTGTTAAGCGCTTACTATGTGCAAAGCACTGTTCTAAGCGCTGGGGAGGTTACAAGGTGATCAGGTTACCCCATGGGGGTATCACAGTTTTAATCCCCATTTTACAGATGAGGTAACTGAGACACAGAGAAGTTAAGTGACTTGCCCAAAGTCACACAGCTGACAAAAGGCAGAGTAAAATTTAATACCTATTTTTAGATGAGGTAACTGAGGCACAGATAAGTTGATTGCCTAAAATCACACTGCAGGCAATAAAGTCAAGATTAGAACCCAGGCCTTCCGATTCCCAGGCTCTCACTCCTTACACTAGGTCTTGCTGTTTTTCATTTTCCAGTTATGTGATCTTGGGCAAGACTCTGAACCTCTTTGTGCCTCAGTTTTCTCATTTTGTTCTCCCTCCCCTTTAGGCTGTGGGTCCCATGGGAACAGATTGTGAGCCCGTTGTTGGGTAGGGATTGTCTCTATTTGTTGCCAAATTGTACTTTCCAAGCACTTAGTACAGTGCTCTGCACACTGTAAGCGCTCAATAAATATGTTTGAATAAATGAATGAATGAACAGACTGATCTGATCTGAATACCGTACTTTCCCCAGTGCTTAACACCACAATAGTTATCATAATCATGATCATCATATCATTATATATTATTTCAAAGAAGTTGTCAAATGCCCCACAAATCCACCTTACACAAATTGACAACACAAAATAGATATTTTTAATAAATATGGTTTGAAAAGGTGAGAATTTCAGTGGTCTCACAGCTGAGAATCAGGTGGATAAGCATCTCTGGCCATTACCTAGTCCTAGGGTACGAGACAAACTCAATTTTTCAAGTTCCCAGGACAAAGGTAGTAAAAAGGAATTAAATAATTGGACAGACAAAGAAAAAGGATTCTGAACCTTTCTCTTTCCCTCACTCTCCCTCACTCTTTCCTATCAAATGGCCTTATTAAATGATAAGGGTGGCCGGGGGGTGAGTTGATAGCAGCTTGAAGGAAGGTAATTTAGTCATTCTGGGTCCCTACACATTCTGTTAAACCCCCCACCCCTCTGTCTTTTTCCTCTCTGCATCCTTAGAACAGTGCTTTGCACAGAGTAAGCACTTAATAAATGCTATTATTATTATTATTATTATTATCCTGTCATACCTCTTCTTCAGCCTGGGGCTTAGTAGGTAGTAGAGTCATCCCTTAATTCAGAGGCGACAGCCCTGACAGTGCCGACATGGAAGTGAATGTCGCTTGAGGGAAAAATCTCTTGCCCATCTGAATGTCGCTGAGGGAAAAATCTCTCTCTCATCTGTCACTGTACATGAAGATGTATGTGTAAGTTCGTTGTGGGCAGGGACCATGCCAGTCAACTCTGTTGTATTGTACTCCCCTAAGTGCTTAGTACAGTGCTCTGCACATAGGAAGCACTCAGTAGCTGTCATTGAAGCACTCAAAAAGTACCACTGAATTGAATGAATATATACATGTACCTTTCTGATGCCTTGTCGATTTAGGATGAGCAGTACTCTGACACCAAGGGTTAAGAGGGGTAAGGTATGCCATTATTATTATTACTATTATTATTATTATCCTGTCACCCCTCTTCTTCAGCCTGGGGCTTAGTAGGTAGTAGAGTCATCCCTTAATTCAGAGGCGATAGCCCTGACAGTGCCGACATGGAAGTGAATGTCGCTTGAGGGAAAAATCTCATGCCCATCTGAATGTCGCTGAGGGAAAAATCTCTCTCTCATCTGGCACTGTACATGAAGATGTATGTGTAAGCTCGTTGTGGGCAGGGACCATGCCTGTCAACTCTGTTGTATTGTACTCCCCTAAGTGCTTAGTACAGTGCTCTGCACATAGGAAGCACTCAGTAGCTCTCATTGAAGCGCTCAAAAAGTACCACTGAATTGAATGAATATATCCATGTACCTTTCTGATGCCTTGTCGATTTAGGATGAGCAGTACTCTGACACCAAGGGTTAAGAGGGGTAAGGTACGCTCTACTTCCCTGTCCACAAAATTGTGGGAATGAAGCAAACAACTCTGCCTTCACAATCCCAGTTCTGGCAACAGGGTCCCCTCTACCCCACACAGTGTTGTCCTGTGGAGATGAACCTAGCCTGCAAGGGGGAGATAATGTGACATAAAGGAAGTTGAGTCCCAGGGTGAGAGTAGAGCACTGGTTAATTTCCCCTTCCCATCTTGTACAAGGTCCTGATTTATGGGGCGTGTCAGCCAGAATACAATACGTAGAGCAGCCACTGATTATCCTAAACAAACAGTTTTATGGGTGTTTTTAAATGCTATTCATATTTATATTCATGCATGTGGACCGCCTCACTTCAACTCCTCCATCTTTTGGCAAGAATTATTCATCCGACTGGAAGAGATTCACAGGCGTTTTATTTTTCATCTCATTCAACACAGGCTTCCTTCAAACAAAGTGTATTTTCTTTCATCCCTAGTTCCTGCAACAGGAAGAAGACAAAGCCGAGAGGGAAGATTTGCCCCCAGAGAGGCAGAACACAGGGCCAAAAATATGACTTGCAGGTTCTATTCTTGGTTTATGCCCAGATTGCATGCTGTGCCCTTTGCAGACACAATCTCTGGAGATGAAAGTCTGGCATGGTTTGGACTTGCCTTCAGCAGAATTTACTTCCCATTCATTAAAATATCCCAGAGCAGATTTATCTTTTGCTCTCACCAGGCTGCTGAAATGGAAGCCAGACTGATGCCTGGATAATGTAAAACTGCATTTACTGCTTGAATATGATGGAAAGGGAGGTACAAGTTTGGAGATTTGATCTTTCCTGGTCTTCTGAATCTACAGTTTTCTGGAGACTTGATTCATGGAGACTTGAACAAAGCAAGAATGATTTAGAAGAAACTCATGATTGATTATTATCCGTGATCTCCAATCACTTAGTATAGTGATCTGCACATAGTAAACACTCAGTAAATAGTACAGGGCAGGCACTTAGTACAGTGCACTGCACACGGTGAGCACTCAAATACGATTGAATGAATAAATATGAATGATTAATTCATATATAGTATAATGCCTTCTTGTCTCCACAAACCTCTTCACCCTCTTATCCCAGGCCTCTTTTTTAAATGGTATTTGTTAAGCAATGACTATGTGCCAACCACTGTACTAAAAGCAAACTGTTTTCCTCCCCACCAGGTATCTGAGAGGGAAGTGTATCTCCCAAGATTCATTACATCAATTAACACAGTAAGTCCACGATGGAACTCCGAGCGAATCACAGAGGCTTTTCCCAAAATCCTCCTGAGCTCTAATGGGTCGCTGTCTCTTCCGTCGCCCTGTCCATTTGCTCTTAGGATCTATCTCCCGCAGTTCCTCATGTCTCACTGTGGGATTTGTTGGGAACTGAAGCAGAAGGAAGAGGAGGTTGGTCTTTGGAACATTTTCTTATAGACTGAAGATGGCTCTCCCTATTTCAAAGCCATACTAAATGTGTGTCTCCTCCAGGAAGCCTTCCCTGACTAACCTCTTATCTTCTCACTTTAGTCTTCCTCCCTTCTGTGGGGCCTATGCACTTGTGTCCATACCCTCTAAGCACAAGTAAAATTGCTAAAATCTGCCCTTTCCTCTCTATTCAAACTACTACAACACTGATCCAAACATTTATATCCCGCTTTACTGCTCCATCAGCCTTCTCACTGACCTCCCTGTCTCCTGGCTATCCTCACTACAGTCCATATTTCACTTGTCCAGATCATTTTTCTAAAATACAAATGTTCAGTTGACATCTCCCCACTCCTCAGAAACCTTGGCTTTAGAGCACTCAATCAGCTCTCCATATATTGTTTTAATATCTCTCTCCCTAACTATAATAATAATGTTGGCATTTATTAAGCACTTACTATGTGCAAAGCACTGTTCTAAGCGCTGGGGAGGTTACAAGGTGATCAGGTTGTCCCACGGGGGGTTCACAGTCTTAATCCCCATTTTCCAGATGAGGTAACTGAGGCCCAGAGAAGTGAAGTGACTTACCCAAAGTCACACAGCTGACAATTGACGGAGCAGGGATTTGAACCCATGACCTCTGACTCCAAAGCCCGGGCTCTTTCCACTGAGCCACGAGACTGTAAGCTCCTTGTGGGCAGGGAATGTGTCTACCAACTCTGTTGTATTGTGGGGAAGCAGCGTGGCTCAGTGGAAAGAACATGGGCTTTGGAGTCAGAGGTCATGGGTTCAAATCCCTGTTCCTTCAATTGTCAGCTGTGTGACTTTGGGCAAGTCACTTCACTTCTCTGGGCCTCAGTTACCTCATCTGGAAAATGGGGATTAAGATTCTGAGCCCCCCATGGGACAACCTGATCACCTTGTAACCTCCCCAGTGCTTAGAACAGTGCTTTGCACTTAATAAATGCCATTATTATTATTATTATTATTATTGTTGTGGTCTCCCAAGTGCTCAGAACAATGCTCTGCCTATAGTAAGTACTTAATAAATACCACTGATTGCTTTATTGGTTGCCTGATTAAGTACATATCCTTGGTTGCCTTCCTTTCTTGGAATTGATTTTAAAAGTCCATCTCTTCCCTAAATGGTAAACTCCTAGAGGGCAGGGATTATGTCTACTTACTCTATTATACTCCCCCAAGTGCTTAGTATAGTGCTTAGTATAGTTCTCTGCACACAGTAAGCACTCAATAAATACAATTGAATGAATGTAGTGCCCTGCATACAGTTAACACTGAATAAATACTACTGACATATTGATTATCAGTATCAACTCAGTACTGATTACCTGCTGTGATCAGAGCCCTTTACTAGGTACATAAAAAAGAAGCAAAATATTCAGTCCCTGCTAAATTTAAAGCAGTGTAGCAGGATAAGATTAATAATAATAATTATAATCATGATATTTATGGGGCACTTATTATGTGGCAGTACTGTTCTAAACACTGGGGTAGACACCACTTGATCAGGTAGGATACAATCCCTATCCCACATGGGGCTCACAGTGTCAGTAATCAATCAATCAATCAATCATATTTATTGAGCGCTTACTGTGTGCAGAGCACTGTACTAAGCACTTGGGAAGTACAAGTTGGCTACATATAGTGACAGTCCCTACCCAACAGTGGGCTCACAGTCTAGAAGGGGGAGACAGAGAACAAAACCAAACATACTAACAAAATAAAATAAATAGAATAGATATGTACAAGTAAAATAAATAAATAAGTAAATAGAGTAATAAATATGTACAAACATATATACATATATACAGGTGCTGTGGGGAAGGGAAGGAGGTAAGATGGGGGGATGGAGAGGAGGACGAGGGGGAGAGGAAGGAAGGGGCTCAGTCTGGGAAGGCCTCCTGGAGTAGTAGGAGGGAGAACAGACTTCCTCATTTACAGTTAAGGAAACTGAGGCACACAAGTCAAATGAGTTGCCCAAGGTCACACAGCAAGCAAGTGGCGGATAGAAGATTAGAACCAAGGTCCTCTGATGTCAAGGCCCATGCTCTTTCCACTAGGTTATGCTGAGGGAGCTAAGTGATAGAGAGACATGATGTTGATGGTCATTGAGAAGCAGCGTGGCTCAGTGGAAAGAGTACCAGGTTGGGAGTCAGAGGTCATGGGTTCAAATCCCAGCTCCACCACTTGTCAGCTGTGTGACTTTGGGCAAGTAACTTCACTTCTCTGTGCCTCAGTTACCTCATCTGTGAAACAGGGATTAAGATTGTGAGCCCCACATGGGACAACCTGATCACCTTGTATCCTCCACAGTGCTTAGAACAGTGCTTTGCATCTAGTAAGTGCTTAACAAATACCAAAATTATTATTATTATTCAGGTCAGGAGTCTGTTTTATTTGATAGTCTATAAAAGAAGAGGCAGATGTGTGTGTGTGTTTGTGCTCACATGCCTGCGTTTGTGTCTGTGTTTGCGTACACGCTGCTGGATTTTTGAAGAACAAAAGTGAGAATGGAGAGATGAGAGAGGAAATGGATAGTAATGAGAGAAATGATTAAATGTTTTTTTCCAACAGATTATTAGGGAAATTTCTCCATTTCACCATACTCTAATTGTAGATCTCAGGCCTTCAATTCTCCTGCCCAAATCAGGACAGAAGATGAAGTAACTTTCAGGAGTGGTTCACAAAAAATATTTCATCATTAGTAATCTCCTAAGAGGCACTCACATTTAGAACATTCAGGGTTCGTATGAGAAATTCAGATTTAGGATGTTGGAAGCTTAACATTCGGCACTGTGTTTAAATTCTTTGGATATCAGTTGTGATTTTTAGATGATAATGATTGTATTTATTAGGAACTCATTACGTGCCATGCACTGCATGAAGTGCTGAGGCAAATTAATCAGATTGGAGGCAGTTCCTGTCCCACATGAGGTTCAGAAACAAATAGGAAAGAACGGCAGCAATTTTAGCCTCATTTTTCAGAGGTGTAACTAAAGGACAGAGAGGTTAAGCTACTTGCCCAAGGTCACTCAGAAAGCCATTGGCAGAGCTGGGACTAGAACCCCAGGACTCCCGACTCCTGGCCTGGATCTCTTTCCACTAGCCCACACTGCCTCTTTTAAATCTATTATCCAATGGGCTGAGGAAATGGGAGATGTTGGTTAAGTTTATCAAAAATCCCTGCTATCTAAGATTATTGGCTGTGTGGAGACAGTCCCATGAAGGACAGGGACTGGGTTTGATCTGATGGAGTGCATCTATCTCCGTGTTTAGCACAAGAGTGGGTTTATTAGCTCTCCCCCTAATCCCAAACAGATTCTGATCCTGCTGGGAAGGAGACCTTGTCACAGTGGTCACAGTGGCTAGGAATTGAAGAACAATATCAAAAATGGAGGTTACTGAAGCTTTCCAGCTGATAGAATGCCAGATAACCAACATTTATCTTAGATCATTCTTTTGAAAGTCAATCTAATGCTATATTTCTAGCCTAGAAGAAAAGCCTTTCTTTGAGATGAAAAGAGCAAACCTGCCCGCCCATTGTCAAAGGAACAGCTATTTCTTAACGGCATCTGATACTAAGATGTATTTTCTTTTCTAACCAGATAGGCTCTAAGGTCTGGTCCGGGTGGATTTAATAATAATAATAATAATGTTGGCATTTGTTAAGCGCTTACTATGTGCAAAGCACTGTTCTAAGTGCTGGGGAGATACAAAGTGATCAGGTTGTCCCATGTGGGGTTCACTGTCTTAATCCCCATTTTACAGATGAGGTAACTGAGGCTCAGAGAAGTTAAGTGACTTGCCCAAGGTCACACAGCAGACATGTGGCGGAGCTGGGATTCAAACCCATGACCTCTGACTCCAAAGCCCGTGCTCTTTCCACTGAGCCTTGCTGCTTCTCTGCATTTGAGAGGGGAGAGCAGATGCATTTGTGGGGAAGAAGGTCAGGGGAGAACTCAAGGGTATCTAATGAGCACTTAATAATAATAGTAATAATAACTAGACTGTGAGCCCGCTGTTGGGTAGGGACCGTCTCTATATGTTGCCAACTTGTACTTCCCAAGCGCTTAGTCCAGTGCTCTGCACACAGTAAGCGCTCAATAAATACGATTGATTGAATGAATGAAAACAACAACTGTGGCATTTGTTAAGCGCTTACTATGTTCCAAGTACTGTAGTAAGTGCTGGGATAGAGAAGCAGCATGGCTTAATGGATAGAGCACGGGCCTGGGAGCGAGAAGGACCTGGGTTCTAATATGGGCTCCGCCATATGTCTGCTGTGAGACCTTGGGCAAGTCACTTCACTTCTCTGGGCCTCAGTTACCTTATCTGTGAAAAATGGGGATTAAGACTGTGAGCCCATTGTGGGATAGGGACTGCGTCCAAACTGATTAACTTGTATCTATCCCAGTGCTCGGAACAGTGCTTGGCACAAGTAAGTGCTTAACAAGCACCAAAATTATTATTATTATACACTTACTGTGTTCAGAGCACTGTACTAAGTACTTGAGAAGCAGCCTGGCTCAGTGGAAAGAGCCCGGGCTTTGGAGTCAGAGGTCATGGGTTCGAATTCCGGCTCCACCAACTGTCAGCTGGGTGACTTTGGGCAAGTCACTTAACTTCTCTGTGCCTCAGTTCCCTCATCTGTACAATGGGGATTAAGACTGTGAGCCCCCCGTGGGGCAACCTGATTACCTTGTAACCTCCCCAGTGCTTAGAACAGTGCTTTGCACATAGTAAGCACTTAATAAATGCTATTATTATTATTATTATTACTTGGGAAAGTAAAGTATAATTCTCGCCCTCAAGGAGCTTCAATTCTAGTAGAGGTGTTAACAAGGGGAATGAAGTTGGAAGGTCAAATGATGGTTTAGGAGAAAGAGAAGCAGAACAGTACGAGTCTTGGTAAGTAGTTGGTAAAAGACCCAAAGCCATTCACCTAGGAAAAATTATTACTTAGGTTGCAAGTGAGCTGCTATTTCCAAATGTTCCAGGAAGGTGATCCAGGCAGTTTATGAAGGATTAACTGAAATGGAATGGATCTGGAGGAGCAGAGATGGGGCTTGGCCTTTCCTGACTAAGCCCTCCTTTCCCTTTCTCCCATTCCTTTCTGCATTGCCCTGACTTGCTCCCTTTATTCATCCCATGCCCCTTTAGCCCCACAGCACTTCGGTACAGATCTGTAATTGATTTATTTACATTAATGTCTAGACCGTAAACTCGTTGTGGACAGGGAATGTGTCTGTTTATTGTTGTGTCTTACTCTCCCAAGCACTTAATACAGTGCTCTGCACACGTAAGTGCTCGATAAATATGATTGATTGAATGAATGAATGACTCCTTTACAGGACTCTCATCCCTGAGAGTAAAATCCTGAGAGTCCTGTAAAGTCCTGTAAAGCCACGTGAGAAGCAGTGTGGCTCAGTGGAAAGAGCACAGGCTTAGGAGTCCGAGGTCATGGGTTCTAATCCCGGCTCCGCCACTTGTCAGCTGTGTGACTATGGATAAGTCACTCAACTTCTCTGTGCCTCAGTTACCTCATCTGGAACATGGGGATTAAGATCGTGAGCCCCACGTGGGGCAACCTCATCATCTTGTAGACTCCCCTCACCAGCTCTTATTCCCTGACTGAGCTCATTCCAGGAGAAAAGACCAAGCTGTGCAGTTTAATGTAAAGAGCACAGGCCTGGGTGTCAAATGACCTGGGTTCTAATCCTGACTCCTCCACTTGCCTGCCGTGTAACCTTGGGCAAGTCGCTTCACTTCTCTGTGTCTCGGGATCCTCGTCTGTAGACTGGGAATTCAATATCTGTTCTCCCTCGCTCTTAGCCTAAGAGTTCCAGAGTTCCAGTGTCAGACAGGGACTGTCCCTTCCCCACAGCACCTGTATATATGTTTGTACATATTTATTACTCAATTTATTTATTTATTTATCTTACTTGTACATATCTATTCTATTTTATTTTGTAGTATGTTTGGTTTTGTTTGGTTTGGTTTTGTCTCCCCCTTTTAGACTGTGAGCCCACTGTTGGGTAGGGACTGTCTCTATATGTTGCCAATTTGTGCTTCCCAAGCTCTTAGTACAGTGCTCTGCACACAGTAAGTGCTCAATAAATACGATTGATGATGATGATGACTGTATCCACCCTGATTTTCTTGTATCTACCCAGTGCTTAGTACAGTGCTTGGCACATAGTAAGCACTGAACAAATATGACAGTTACATTCTCAGGACTGGTGCAGTTCCTGTATACTTTGGACAAGGATGAGGGTGGGCAGAGGAGAGAAAGATTTGGTTCTGATATGGCTCTCGTTCCAAGCTCTGGGGTTCTCTGCCTCTGCCTTCTTCCTTGCAGGGCTCTGCTGGCCCAGGCTGAACAGGGCCACCCCAACTTCACTGGCCCAACTGGTCTCCTGGCCTCCTCACCCCAGGGAGCTACTCTGGCTCTGTGTGGTTCCCTGGCCAAAAGACCAACCGATAGAGAAGCCGACAGGCAGGCCAAGAAATGAGCGGGCAGACATGCAGACAGACAGAGTGAAAGGCAGATGGGCAGGCAAATAGAAAGGCAAGTAGAAAGGCAGACAGATGGATTGGTAAGCAGAGAGAGACAGCCAGGCAGATGAGCAGGCAGAGAGAACAGTGCTAAGTGCTGGGGTTGACACCAGAAAATAAGACTGGACACCATCCCTGTCCCACATGGGACTCACAATCTTATTTCCTGCTTTACAGATGAGGTAACTGAGGCACAGGTGAGTGAAATGATTTGCCCAAGGTCACGCAGCAAAAAAAAGGGGTGGATCCAGGATTAGAACCCAGGCCCTCTGACTCCCAGCCTGCACTCTATCCATTAGGCCATACCGCTTCCCTAGACTAGAGAAGGGAAATTGACAGCCAGATGAATGATAGCATTCGTGGTGGGCCCAGAGAAGTCCTCTGAATTCCAAGACAGCTCTACAAAATCTGGACTGACCCCAGAGGATTAGGTTTGATAAATTACCCTGTCAGTACACCACGTGTCACACACCCACAGAGAAAGGGATATTAATACAGAATACCAATTTGGGAAAATCAATTTGGATTTATCCATACATTAGCAAGATTTAAAGTCATGTATTAGTACTAATGTTGCCTAGGATGCAGTGCTATAGTGAGATTCAATCCTGGTTTAATCCCAGAATTGAGAAATCAGAACAGTCGGCCAAGCATTCTTAAAAGCAGCCTATCTTTCACAGACAATGGAAACTCATCAAGATTAAGAGCTAGCTATAATATAATGCTCTTTTCATCTATTAGGAGGCCTTCCCAGATTGAGCCCCCTTTTTCATCTTCTCCTCCCCATCTCCCCCACCCTACCTCCTTCCCCTCCTCACAGCACTTGTATATGTTTGTACAGATTTATTACTCTATTTTACTTGTACATTTTACTATTCTATTAATTTTGTTAATGTGCATATAGCTTTAATTCTGTTTGTTCTGACGATTTTGACACCTGTCTACATGTTTTGTTTTGTTGTCTGTCTCCCCCTTCTAGACTGTAAGCCTGTTGTTGGGTAGGGACTGTCTCTATGGGGACCGACTTGTACTTCCAAAGTGCTTAGTACAGTGCTCTGCACACAGTAAGCTCACAGTAAATACGACTGATTGAATGAATAAGAACATTTGGATGTTTTCTCTAATATTGCATTTGTAAAATGCACCAATTCTAATGTGACAAATCTCTCAGATTTTGCAAAACATAATGAACCAGGTAGCTAAACGTTACAAATGTACTGAGAAGTCAGTGGCTCAGTCGATCAATCCTATTTATTGAGTGCTTACTGTGTATACAGCAGTAGCCTAAGCACTTGGGAGAGTACAATATAACAGATTTGGGAGATGCAATTCCTGCTCACGACCCATTTTTTCCAGAAGCAAGATATCATATGCTTTTTGTGAATATTACATAATATTAAAATCCACTATATTTCCAAGGTTACCAATTTCCATTGCAAGGTAACCACTGCATTTCTCTTTAACTGTGGTCCTAATTTAGAAAACAGGATTCCATTTCAAAACCTGTCTGAATATTAATTTTCAAGCTGACAGTCTTCTGAAAGAATTCTTTCGGTGCCAGGATTCTGGCCTTCTGAAAGTAGACTAACATTAATAATAATAATAATAATAATAATAATAATAATAATAATAATAATAATGGTATTTGTTAAGCATTCACTATGTGTCAAACACTGTTCTAAGCGCTGGGGTAGATGCAAGGTAATCAGATTGTCCCATGTGGGGCTCACATTCTTAATGCCCATTTTACAGATGAGGTAACAGGCACAGAGAAGTTTAGTGGCTTGCCTAAAGTCACGCAGCAGACAACTGGGGGAACTAGGATTAGAACCCACATCCTCCGACTCCCATGCCTGTGCTCTTTCCACTAAGCCATGCTGCCATTGGTGTTAATAATGATAATAATAATAATGATGGCATTTATTAAGTGCTTACTATGTGCAAAGCACTGTTCTAAGTGCTGGGGAGGTTACAAGGTGATCAGATTGTCCCACGGGGGGCTCAGTCTTAACCCCCATTTTACAGAAGTGGGAACTGAGGCACAGAGAAGTTTAGTGGCTTGCCTAAGGTCACACAGCAGACAAGTGGGGGAACTGGGATTAGAACCCACGCCCTCCGACTCCCATGCCTGTGCTCTTTCCACTAAGCCATGCTGCCATTAGTGTTAATAATGATAATAATAATAATGATGGCATTTATTAAGGGCTTACTATATGCAAAGCACTGTTCTAAGCACTGGGGAGGTTACAAGGTGATCAGGTTGTCCCACGGGGGGCTCACAGTCTTAATCCCCATTTTACAGAAGAGGGAACTGAGGCACAGAGAAGTTTAGTGGCTTGCCTAAGGTCACACAGCAGATAAGTGGGGGAACTGGGATTAGAACCCATGCCCTCCGACTCCCATGCCTGTGCTCTTTCCACTAAGCCATGCTGCCATTAGTGTTAATAATGATAATAATGATAATGATGGCATTTATTAAGTGCTTACTATGTGCAAAGCACTGTTCTAAGCTCTGGGGAGGTTACAAGGTGATCAGGTTGTCCCACGGGGGGCTCACAGTCTTAATCCCCATTTTATAGAAGAGGGAACTGAGGCACAGAGAAGTTTAGGGCTTGCCTAAGGTCACACAGCAGACAAGTGGGGGAACTGGGATTAGAACCCATGTCCCCCAACTCCCATTCCTGTGCTCTTTCCACTAAGCCATGCAGCCATTAGTGTTAATAATGATAATAATAATAATGATGGCATTTATTAAGGGCTTACTATGTGCAAAGCACTGTTCTAAGCACTGGGGAGGTTACAAGGTGATCAAGGTGCCCCATGGGGGGCTCACAGTCTTAATCCCCATTTTACAGATGAGGGAACTGGGGACCAGAGAAGTGAAGTGACTTACCCAAAGTCACACAGCTGACAATTGGTGGAGCCGGGATTTGAACCCGTGACCTCTGACTCCAAAGCCCCTGCTCTTTCCACTGAGCCACGCTGTTGATGGCTATAAGATGCCCTTAGTATGGAGAGAGCGGTGTAGCCACCATTACTAAAGGATGATTTGGCTGTTGCTATGGACTGTAACTGGTCTGTGACCAGCTTAGTAGTGTATAGATGCTGTCGTCCCAGCTGGTCCACAAAATCTCAGGGAGACAGTGGCAGCTTCTGTAGAAGATGATGATAATATTAATAATGATGGTATTTGTTAAGCGCTTACTATGTGCAAAGCACTGTTCTAAGCGCTGGGGAGATACAAGGCGATCAGGTTGCCCCACCATGATGATGGCATTCGTTAAGCGCTTACTATGTTCTAGTGGCTGGGGTGAATCAACTAAATCAAGTTGAACCCAGTCCCTGTCTCATAATAATAATAATAATAATAATGGTATTTGTTAAGCACTTACTATGTGCGAAGCACTGTTCTAAGCGCTGGGGAGTTTACAAGGTGATTAGGTTGTCCCACGGGGGGCTCACAGTCTTCATCCCCATTTTACAGATGGGTAACTGAGGCCCAGAGAAGCGAAGTGACTTGCCCAAAGTCACACAGCCTGACAGTTGGTGGAGCTGGGATTTGAACCCATGACCTTTGACTCCAAAGCCCGGGCTCTTGCCACTGGGCCACACTGGGCCACACTGCTTCTCATGAGTTAGTCTCATGTGAGACTGTATATATGTATATATGTTTGTACATATTTATTACTCTATTTATTTATTTATTTTACTTGTACATATCTATTCTATTTATTTTATTTTGTCAATATGTTTGATTTTGTTCTCTGTCTCCCCCTTCTAGACTGTGAGCCCACTGTTGGGTAGGGACTGTATCTATATGCTGCCAACTTGTACTTCCCAAGCGCTTAGTACAGTGCTCTGCACACAGTAAGCGCTCAATAAATACGATTGATTGATTGATTGATTGGGACTCACAGTCTCAATCCCCAGTTTACAGATGAGGCGCAGAGAAGTGAAGTGATTTGCCCAAGGTCACACAGCGGACAAGTGGCAGAGCCAGGATTAGATCACCGTTGCTATGGGCACGTAGAGCATGGTCCTGGGAGTTAGAAAGCCGTGGGTTCTAATTCCAGGCTCCATCACTTGTGTGATCTTGTGACCTCGACCAAGTCACTTCACTTCTCTGTGCCTCAGTTACTTCATCTGTAAAATGGGGATTGAGACTCGGAGCCCCTGATTTACTTGAATCCACCCCAGTGCTTAGTACAGTGCCTGGCACAAAGTAAGCACTCAACAAATATCACAATTATTTTTATTATCTACTCAAAGTGTCTGAAATTTTTCTCCACAGCACCCTAATGATTTGTTTGGGGTTTTTGCCCTTGTCTTTTAGGTTTCTTTAGTACTTCATTGTTTCATTCATTCATTCAATCGTATTTACTGAGCGCTGACTGTGTGCAGAGCACTGTACTAAGCGCTTGCTTCATCTCTCCTTAGGTGGGAAGCAGTGTGGTCTAGTGGAAAGAACATGAGTCTGAGAGCCAGAGGACCCAGCTCTGCCTCGTACCTGCTGGGTGACCTTGGGCAAGTCGCTTAACTACTCTGTGCCTCAGTTCCCTCATCTGCGAAATGGGGAGTCCATACCTGTTCTCCCTCCTAGACTGTGAGTCCCATATAGAATTATTTATTTTACTTGTACATATCTATTCTATTTATTTTATTTTGTTAGTATGTTTGGTTTTGTTCTCTGTCTCCCCCTTTTAGACTGTGAGCCCACTGTTGGGTAGTGACTGTATATGTTGCCGACTTGTACTTCCCAAGCGCTTAGTACAGTGCTCTGCACACAGTAAGCGCTCAATAAATACGATTGATGATAGAACCTGATTATCTTGCAGCTACTCCAGTGCTTAATATGGAGAAGCAGCGTGGCTCACTGGAAAGAGCCCGGGCTTTGGAGTCAGAGGTCATGGGTTCAAATCCCGGCTCTGCCAATTGTCAGCTGTGTGACTCTGGGCAAGTCACTTCACTTCTCTGGGCCTCAGTTCCCTCATCTGTAAAATGGGGATTAAGACTGTGAGCCCACCGTGGGACAACCTGATCACCTTGTAAACTCCCCAGCACTTAGAACAGTGCTTTGCACATAGTAAGCGCTTAATAAATGCCATTATTATTATTATTATTATTATTAATACAGTACTTGACACATAATATGTGCTTAACAAATACCATAAAAAACCCAAATACCACCATTATTATGTGTCCATTACTAGTGACTTCTTCCCGCTTTATAGTCTTAGAATATGAGCCCCCCAAGGACCGGGGACTGAGTCTAATTACCCGCTGTGTGCGCAGTAATTAATAAATGCTATTACTACTACTCTCTGCTACATATAAAATTACCATGAGATGGTTTTCCCCCATCTGAGCCGATGCTGATATTTTCCACTTTCCCAAGAGCTAGGAGCTAAATTCCATGGAAGTTGTCAGAAGACCACAGGATACTTTTAATAAGCTATAAGCCTGAATTGAATAGATTTCTTATTTTAGAAATAAAATAAATTGCTAATTTCTTAAAAGGTCTGTGAAGTAATGTTCAACTTAAAAATAGTGATAAAATTTGTAAGTGTAGTCTCACTGGCATTGCTTCCACACTGATCAAAAAAAAAATAAATGGAATTTCAACTATGATAATGAAAAATCAGAAAAGACAATTCTCTTTCTACTGCTACAGTTAATTAAATGTTCATTCAACTATTCTATATAAAAACCTTATACTCCGTTATTTAGGAAAAACATTTCACTTAGCATGAATTTCTATAAACATATTTGATTTTCTTTGATAGACCATTCAAAATAATTGTAACTTCTTTCATTACATTAAGCGGGGGCCATGCCCTGTGCTGAAATGGCTTTGAAATTCTTATTGGTCAAAAACAAGGGGAAAAGGTTTTGAGGAGTGCTAATTGTATTTCAAGACAGCCAATAAATTGTCGGCTGAAGCCTTGTTGTATTTCAGATCACTCTTCCTCCCTTCAAATCTTTACTGAGAGCTCACCTCCTCCAGGAGGCCTTCCCAGACTGAGCCCCCCTTTTTCCTCTCCTCCTCCTCATCCCCCCGGCCCTACCTCCTTCCCCTCCCCACAGCACCTGCATATATGTTTATACATATTTATTACTCTATTTTACTTGTACATATTTACTATTCTATTTATTTTGTTAATGATGGGCATATAGCTTTAATGCTATTTGCTCTGACGATTTTGAAACCTGTCAACATGTTTTGTTCTGTTGTCTGTCTCCCCCTTCTAGACTGTGAGCCCGCCGTTGGGTAGGGACCGTTTCTATAAATTGCCGACTTATACTTCCCAAGTGCTTAGTACAGTGCTCTGCACACAGTAAGTGCTCAATAAATATGACAATGAATGAATGAATGAAGTAGGCAGATGAATTTCAATAAATACGAATGAATGAATGAATGAAGTAGGCAGATGAATTTCAGGGAAGAAAGTTGAAAAATGTATTATCCAGGAGACCAAGTGTTCTTCTGGGGACAACCAAAACTACCAGAATTTTCTTGGAGAAGGTTTGCACAAACCTTCTTCCCTTTTCCCTCTGAGTTGGTGGCTTACAGGTGATGCTGTTTTAGATAATTGCCTTGCCTGTGGAATGCCATGAGTTTCTCTCTCTCTTTCTAGAACTGAATCAGTTCTTGTGGTACTGGTTTTCTGGTTGTGGCTTATGTCTTTAGCATTCCTTTTGCATCCCTTGGAATAAATAATTCCTTTCTGAGTAAATTATCATTTACTGACAACTGCTGTGTATGGAAATGGTCTCTCAGACATATTCACCATGGCCCTGCACATTTCAATTTGTTCATTCATTCAATCATATTTATTGAGCGCCTAATGTGCGCAGAGCACTGTACTAAGCGCTTGGAAAGTACAATTTGGCAACAAATAGAGACAATCCCAACCCAACAATGGGCTCACAGTCTAGAAGGGGGAAGACAGACAATGAACAAAACAAGTATGGATGTTGCAGAGTTCCTAGATTGTATACCTCAAATCAATGAATGGTACTGAGCTCTTTCTATGTGAAGAGCACTGTACTAAGCACTTGGGAGAGTAGAGAAGCAGCGTGGCTCAGTACTCTATTTTACTTGTACATATCTATTCTATTTTATTTTGTTAGTATGTTTGGTTTTATTCTCTGTCTCCCCCTTTTAGACTGTGAGCCCACTGTTGGGTAGGGACCGTCTCTATATGTTGCCAACTTGTACTTCCCAAGCGCTTAGTACAGTGCTCTGCACACAGTAAGCGCTCAATATGATTGACTGATTGGAAAGAGCATGGGCTTGGGAGTCAGAGGTCATGGGTTCTAATTCCGACTCCACCACTTGTCAGCTGTGTGACTTTGGGCAAGTCACTTCACTTCTCTGTGCCTCAGTTCCCTCATCTGTAAAATGGGGATTAAGACTGTGAGCCTCATAGGGAACAACCTGATCACTTTGTATCCCCCCGCACCCAGCGCTTAGAACAAAGTACATAGTAAGCACTTAATAAATACCATCATTATTATTATTATTATTACAATACAACAGAATTAGCAGAATTTCCTGCCCATAATGAGCTTACAGTCTAGAGGGGGAGCCAGACAATATAATTTATAAAATACAATTTAAATATAATATAGAATTATATAAAAATAATTTTCCTCCCTCATTTCTTTAGAAAACACTGATTGGAGGAGGGCTGATATTTTTGCTCCTCATCCAGGACACACTGACAAGAAAACGTCCCACAGAGGAGAAAGGGTTTTGACGAGCCAAAGTTTCTCTTAGTGGTCTTTGCTGGCTCGAATTCCTGCTGCTCAGCCGTTGTTAACTTATGGTCCAGACCACTGGGATTTTCCCATAGTCACGTCCCATCTAAGAACTACGTGGATATAGGCCAGGGATCATAATTTCTTGAGAGCAGAGATCATATCTACCAATTTAGAGATCATATCTCCTAAATGCTCTGCATAGTCTTCTGTTGTATGCAGATGCTCAATAAATAATATTGATTATTTGGACTTCCAAAAAGGCAAAATATATCCAGAATATATTTAAATCTTTGTAGTACTAAATATGTGAAGAGTCTCATGATCGCCAGAATAATTCACCCTTGTTATCATCAGTGGTATTTGAGCACCGACTGTGTGAGGAACACTGTGTTAAGTGATTGGGAGAGTACAATATAGAAGTGAAATACCTGATTCCTGCCGTCAAAATCTTACAAACTAATTTTTGTACTGGATATTTCATACACACTTCAAGTCAGGGTAGTCCGTTTAGGTATTAGGAGTTGAAGCTTAAGTGCTTGGGAGAGTTACAATATAGAAATGAAATATCTTGTTCCTGCACTCAACAGCTTACAAGCTAATTACTGTATTGGAAATTTCATACACATCTCAAGTCAGGGTAGATTGCTTAGGTATTAGGATTTGAAGCATCTCACCTATGAAAAGACTACACTTTGGCTGAATTAACGCAACAATTAATCCTTCCTGAGAAGATTAAAACACTGGGCAATTGCTCCATGGAGTTTTTTAGGAGGAAGAAAAAAGTGAAAGTACTGT
Source organism: Tachyglossus aculeatus (assembly GCF_015852505.1). NCBI lineage: Eukaryota > Metazoa > Chordata > Mammalia > Monotremata > Tachyglossidae > Tachyglossus > Tachyglossus aculeatus. The sequence continues at coordinate 52,534,095 of NC_052066.1, read as the reverse complement.
ATACACCACCTTCCCATTAATAAAGAATCTATAAATTCCCTTTTGTAAAAATACAGTTTTTTAATATTCAGCAATTATTTACATGGCTATTATATCACAAAAAAACTACATTGCATTGCCGATCTAAGTACTTCTTGACTGTCTAAAAAGTTCTGCTGAACTCTGCATTATTTCTTGCAAACTGATACCTTGCAAAATGTTCTTCCCTCTTGCAAGTGGCAAAGTGATTTGATACAACAAAATATATGATGCTATATGAACTAAACCATCTTTTCCTTTTCATTTTTTCCCCCTCATGCATCCAAACCAGTCATTTCATAATAATAATAATGGTGTTTGTTAAGCGCTTACTATGTGCAAAGCACTGTTCTATGTTCTGGGGAGGATACAAAGTGATCAGGGTGTCCCACGTGGGTCTCATAATCTTAATCCCCATTTTACAGATGAGGTAACTAAGGCACTGAGAAGTTGAGTGACTTGCCCAAAGTCACACAGCCAATAAGTGGCAGAGCTGGGATTAGAACCCATGACCTCTGACTCCCAAGCCCGTGCTCTTTCCACTGAGCCACACTGCTTCTCTAAAGTTTCATCACCTTAACATGTAGGTAAACAAGTTTGTGTAAACAAAATAAGCAACTGTTTATCATGCACAAACATCTCAATATGGTTTAACCTCAAAGAATTGAAAGAAGAGGAAAACGAAAACTTTGGATCATTTTAGGTTACATCACCATCCTCTGTAATTCATTCATTCAATCGTATTTATTCAATCAATCGTATTTATTGAGCTCTTACTGTGTGCAGAGCACTGTACTAAGCGCTTGGGAAGTACAAGTTGGCAACATATAGAGACAGTCCCTACCCAACAGTGGGCTCAAAGTCTAAAAGATAATAATGACATTTATTAAGCGCTTACTATGTGAAAAGCACTGTTCTAAGCGCTGGGGAGGTTACAAGGTGATCAGGTTGTCCCATGGGGGGATCACTGTCTTAATCCATGTTTTACAGATGAGGTAAAAAAAAGAGATTACAGTCTCTTTTGCAGGCTTTTGCAGGCTCCTCCTCCCCCTCCCATCCCCTTACTGTGGGGGTTCCCCAAGGTTCAGTGCTTGGTCCCCTTCTGTTCTCGATCTACACGCACTCCCTTGGTGACCTCATTCGCTCCCACGGCTTCAACTATCATCTCTACGCTGATGACACCCAGATCTACATCTCTGCCCCTGCTCTCTCCCCCTCCCTCCAGGCTCGCATCTCCTCCTGCCTTCAGGACATCTCCATCTGGATGTCTGCCCGCCACCTAAAACTCAACATGTCCAAGACTGAACTCCTTGTCTTCCCTCCCAAACCCTGCCCTCTCCCTGACTTCCCCATCACTGTTGACGACACTACCATTCTTCCCGTCTCACAAGCCCGCAACCTTGGTGTCATCCTCGACTCCGCTCTCTCGTTCACCCCACACATCCAAGTCGTCACCAAAACCGGCCGGTCTCAGCTCTGCAACATTGCCAAGATCTACCCTTTCCTCTCCATCCACACCGCTACCCTTCTCGCTCAAGCTCCCATCCTATCCCATCTGGACTACTGCATCAGCCTTCTCTCTGATCTCCCATCCTCGTGTCTCTCCACACTTCAATCCATACTTCACGCTGTTGCCCAGATTGTCTTTGTCCAGAAACGCTCTGGGCATGTTACTCCCCCCCTCAAAAATCTCCAGTGGCTACCAATCAATCTGCGCATCAGGCAGAAACTCCTCACCCTGGGCTTCAAGGCTGTCCATCACCTCACCCCCTCCTACCTCACCTCCCTTCTCTCCTTCTCCAGCCCACCCCGCACCCTCCGCTCCTCCGCCGCTAATCTCCTCACCGTACCTTGTTCTCGCCTGTCCCACCATCGACCCCTGGCCCACGTCATCCCCCGGGCCTGGAATGCCCTCCCTCTGCCCCTCCGCCAAGCTAGCTCTCTTCCTCCCTTCAAGGCCCTACTGAGAGCTCACCTCCTCCAGGAGGCCTTCCCAGACTGAGCCCCTTCCTTCCTCTCCCCCTCGTCCCCCTCTCCTTCCCCCCATCTTACCTCCTTCCCTTCCCCACAGCACCTGTATATATGTATATATGTTTGTACATATTTGTTACTCTATTTATTTATTTTACTTGTACATATCTATTCTATTTATTTTATTTTGTTAGTATGTTTGGTTTTGTTCTCTGTCTCCCCCTTTTAGACTGTGAGCCCACTGTTGGGTAGGGACTGTCTCCATATGTTGCCAACTTGTACTTCCCAAGCGCTTAGTACAGTGCTCTGCACACAGTAAGCGCTCAATAAATATGATTGATGATGATGATGATGAGGTAACTGAGGCACAGAGAAGTGAAGTGACTTGCCCACGGTCACACAGCTGACAATTGACGGAGCCAGGGTTTGAACCCATGACCTCTGACTCCAAAGCCCGGGCTCTTTCCACTGAGCCATGCTGCTTCTCTATTATAATGTTGATGGCATTTGTTAAGCGCTTACTATGTGCAAAGCACTGTTCTAAGCGCTGGGGGGGATACAAGGTGATCAAGTTGTCCCACGTGGGGCTCACAGTCTTAATCCCCATTTTACAGATGAGGTAGCTGAGGCTCAGAGAAGTGAAGTGACTTGCCCAAGGTCACACAGCGGACATGTGGCGGAGCTGGGATTCGAAGCCACGACCTCTGACTCCAAAGCCCGGGCTCTTTCCACTGAGCAACGCTGCTTCATTTATTGAGCGCTTACTGTGTGCAGAGCACTGTACTAAGCGCTTGGGAAGTACAAGTTGGCAACATATAGAGACGGTCCCTACCCAACAACAGGCTCACAATCTAGAAGATACTAATAGAGCATCTCCTGGTATATTACTAAGATCTCTCCTTTGTAGCAAAGAATATTTGATGTTTCTGACTAAAAACTGAAGGTCCTAAAATGGTTTAATCTATGAAAAATGATGAGACCCCAAATTTAATTCAAATAAACATTCCTCCTTCAGCCACCTAAGAAACTGTATATGGAATTTGTTAAGCGCTTACTATGTGCCAGGCACCGTATTAAGAGCTGGGGTGGATACAAGCAAATTGGGTTGGACACAGTCCCTGTCCCAAATGGGGCTCACAGTCTTAATCTTCATTCTATAGTTGAGGGAACTGAGGCACAGAGAGGTTAAGTGCCTTAGCCAGTGTCATAGAGCAGACAAGTGGCAGAGCTGAGATTAGAACCCAGTTCCTTCTGATTCCCAGGTCCATGCTCCAGCCTCTAAGCTATGCTGCTTTTCGACTTGGCTATAGTATTTTCAATTTTTTTTTTCCAAATTTTTCAATCACGGGTTTTCTACTTCGTTTCAATCAAGCTGGAAAGCACTTGTTTTTTGGACGAATGCACTTAGAATTTAAGGCTCTACAAGTGGTGCAAAAATTACGCATTGTTTTTCATTCCCGGAACTACCTAGGCATCTTATTATTTAGCTTGGTCCGTGTCCCCGCGGATCAATCAATCAATCAATCGTATTTATTGAGCGCTTACTGTGTGCAGAGCACTGTACTAAGTGCTTGGGAAGTACAAGCTGGCAACATATAGAGACAGTCCCTACCCAACAGTGGGCTCACAGTCTAGAAGGGGGAGACAGAGAACAAAACCAAACATACTAACAAAATCAAATAAATAGAATAGATATGTGCAAGTAAAATAATCGTGAATCTGGGCCAGCTTTGAGCCAGCCAGTCCCCAAGGCTGAGATCCAGCTCCGGCGCTGAGACTTATTTTTTGACCAGTAACTTTCCTGAGAAATCTACTTCGGTTCTGGGCTAGTATTAGCGATAGACCAGGTCTGACAGGGCAGCGGGATTCTGCAGTCTTCCAGGGATGGATTGCTGAGGCTCTTAAGGAGTATGGCCTAAATAATAATATAATAATAATAATAATAATGGCATTTATTAAGCGTTTACTATGTGCAAAGCACTGTTCTAAGCGCTGGGGAGGTTACAAGGTGATCAGGTTGTCCCACAGGGGGCTCACAGTCTTAATCCCCATTTTTTACAGATGAGGGAACGGAGGCACAGAGAAGTTAAGTGACTTGCCCAGAGTCACACAGCTGACAATTGGCAGAGCCGGTATTCGAACCTATGACCTCTGACTCCAAGGCCTGTGCTCTTTCTGCTGAGCCATGCTGCTTCTCTATCAGTCCCACAAGCCAAATGGATTGGAATCTAGAAACAGCTTGTTCTCTGTAGGGTTTTCTATATCATTCAATCGTATTTATTGAGCGCTTACTGTGCGCAGAGCACTGTACTAAGCGCTTGGGAAGTACAAGTTGGCAACATATACAGACGGTCCCTACCCAACAATGGGCTCAGTCTAGAAGACTGTGCGACCTGGTGGAAAGAACACGGGCTTGAGAGTCAGAGGACCTAAATCCACTGTGTCACTTGCCTTCTGGTGACCTTGGGCAAGTCACTTAATGTCTCTGGGCCTCACTGTCCTCATCTGTACAATGGGGATAAAATTCCTTCTCTCTCTCCTTCTTAGACTGGAATCCCATGGGGGACAGAGACTGTGTCCAACCCAATTTGCTTGTACCCACTCCAGAGCTTAGTACAGTTCCTGGCACATAGTGCTTGGCAATATAGTAAGCACTTAACGGTTATCAGAATTATATTATTATGATTATTCAGCCAGTCCTGGGCTGAAGCAGCTCTGATGGACTCTGTTCTATTCTGGACCTTCTAGACTGTGAGCCCACTCTTCTAGACTGTAAGCCCACTCTTCTAGACTGTGAGCCCACTGTTGGGTAGGGACCGTCTCTATATGTTGCCAACTTGTACTTCCCAAGCGCTTAGTACAGTGCTCTGCACACAGTAAGCACTCAATAAATACGATTGAATGAATGAATGAATGAATGAATGAATGAATGAATCTGGGTACTAATCCCACCTGGAGGATTACATCCTGCTGTGTAACCTTGAGAAATTCACTTAGCTGCTCTCTGCCTCAGATTCCTCATCCATAAAATGGGAATTAATTGCCTGTTCTCCTTCCGGTTTAGACTGTGAGCCCTATGTGGAAGAGGGATCAATCAAACGGTCAAGAAATAAATAATTGTGTCTACCAAGTCGGTTGGGTTGTATTCTCCGAGAGCCTTAGTACAGTGCTCTGCACACAGTAAGTGCTCAATAAATGCTACTGGTTGACTGATTTATTGACTGCTCTTCTGTTCTGAGTCAAAACGTTCTTGCCAATAAGCCAATTTCTGGGAATGTGTCTGATGTGTTGTGTGTGTGTGCGTGCCTGTATGTATGCACACAAGCGTGTGTGTGAGAGAGAGAGAGAGATAATGTTGGGGGTGTATGTCCCTATTTCCTCTAGCATATTCAGTTCTTTCACACACGAAGCACAGATCTTTCTGATAGTTCTAGTAGGAAAAATTCCCTCTGCCTGCTTATTTCTAGAAATTGTAGATACAGCTTTTGGAAAACCTTGGATGAAAACCCAGAACCGTACCCTGTCCTGTTTCCTATGGACTGGAAATTTGTCATTATTTGAGCCTGGCGGGTACTTATGAATTACTTGGTGTAACCAGGAAAGCACTATGGGCTAAGAATAAGCTGGAAGACCAAGTTATATGCATCTTGCATATCTTGCAGCATGCATCTTGATTTTTCAAGGAACAGCCAAAAATTTTCATTTGTGAGAACAGCAGAATGCTGTTGGTGATTTTTGTTACCTAGGGAGGTTGCTATCCAGAGACGACTAAATAAACGAGTAGTAAACCAAATTAAAAAGATTATTATGTTTATTCATACATTCAGTCACATTTCTTGAGCTCTTATTGTGTGCAGAGCACTGTACTAAGAGCCTGGGAGAGTATGGAAGCAGTGTGGCCTATTAATAATAATAATAATAATAATAATGATAGCATTTATTAAGTGCTTACTATGTGCAAAGCACTGTTCTAAGCGCTGGGGAGGTTACAAGGTGATCAGGTTGTCTCTTGGAGGGCTCACAGTCTTAATCCCCATTTTACAGATGAGGGAACTGAGGCCCAGAGAAGTTACGTGACTTGCCCAAAGTCACACAGCTGACAATTGGCAGAGCCGGGATTTGAACCCATGACCTCTGACTCCAAAGCCCGTGCTCTTTCCACTGAGCCATGCTACTTCTCTTCGATGGCTTGGGAGTTAGAGGATATGGGTTCTAATCTCAGCTCTGCCACTCGTCTGTTGTGTGATCTTGGGCAAGTCGCTTAACTTCTCCGTGCCTCACTTATCTCATCTGTAAAATGGGCATTAAGACTGTGAGCCCCAAGTGGGGCAACCTGATCACCTTGTATCCTCCCAGTGCTTAGAACAGTGCTTTGCACATAGTAAGTGCTTAACAAATACCATTATTATCATTATTATTCTCTGTGCCTCAGTTACCTGATCTGTAAAATGGGGATTAAGTCTGTGGACCCATGTGGGACAACCTGATTACCTGCATCTACCCCAGAGTTTAGAACAGTGCTTGGGACATAGTAAGTGCTTAACAAATATCATTATTATTATAATACAACAAGAAACAGGCACATTCCCTGCTCATAATGATATTATCTGGTGTCTGACAGACCAAGTCAAACACCAAAGTGAAGTTTAGTGAAACGGGAGTACTCTGTCCTTTACAGGAAGTCTCTGGTTAACAGTCTAAATTGGTTTCATGGAAATAGAATTTTAAGTAAAAGAGCCTTAATGAACACATTCTCATAGGAAAACTATTAAGCACACAATATAGATTTTAGGCAGTCTTAATTAAGCAATTTTAAACAACATAAATTTTTAACTAGAGAAGCAGCATGGCCTCTAGAATAGAGCCTGGGCATCGCAAGGACCTGGGTTCTAATGCTGATTCTGCCACTTGTCTGCTTGATGACCTTGGGCAAGTCACTTAAAGCCTCTGTGCTTCAATTACGTCATCCATAAAATGGGGGTTAAGACTGTGAGCTTCATGTGGGCTATTAACTGTGTCCAACCTGATTAAATTGTATCCACCTCATCACTTAGAACAGTGCCTGCCACATAGTAAACACTAAACGAATACCATAATAAACACTATTAATGTTTATATTATCAAATTAGAAATATGTAGTGATAAATGATTATGAATATTTTAAATTACATACTTACACATGAGCGGTTTCAGTGGAGTGAAGAATGAATGTAAAACCAAGATTGTAGCAGGTCAGAAAGGGAGTTGGAAGAGAAAAAGTGGAGGCAGTGGATGTCTACAATCTATTCAAGGAGGTTAGATGGGAATGGGAAGAGGCAGAGGGGTGTGATAGCTGGATAGTGCAGTGGTATTCAGAGAAGGGTTTTTTTTGAACAGGGAAGATATGGGGATGTTTGAAGATCAGGGGAAGGGGACATCAGAAATTGACTGGCTGAGGTGGCAGTCAAGGAGGGAAGAAGAGTGGACCCAAGTGATCTTGGAAGTTGTGCAGGGATGGAGTGGGAGGTGCAGGTGGAGGGGTCATATTTGAAAGCACAAGTGAAATCTTTTGAGAATCAAGCTAAGAAGGAGTTGATGGGAGTGGGTATGAGGGATCTGGGGAGGTGTGGGAGCGATTTTGTAACTGGATTATTTCAATTTGGTGGTCTACAAAGCAGTTCTAGGATGAAAGAGAAGGGAGGTGGGGGCACTGAGGGGTGTTTAGAGGGAGTTAAAGTTCTGAAATAGTTGATAGGGTCGATGGACCCTGGGAGCCCTCATGGAAGAAAAGTGTTCTGAGAGGAAGAGAGGACAGAGCTATGTGAGTGAAGGATGAATTTGATCTGGCCAAAGCCAGCCTAGTGTCTGGATTTCTACCAATAGCGTTGCAAGGAAGGACCACAGCAGCAGAGGAGGCATACTTTGGAGTAATCCAGTACTGGGAAATGCAGATAGATTGGGTTTGGTGGAGAGGACAGAGTTGAGGGTGTAGCTGTCTGCATTAAAAGAGGAAAGGTTGGGTTGGGAGTACAAATGGGGAAAGATGGCCTGAGATAAGTGGGGGGAGTCTAGAGATCTGACCTCCCTTTGATGGGAGAGGACAATTTTGTGGGAAGGAGGGGGTGAGAAAGGAAAAACAAGTGAGTTTTCAGAGTTGATGAGGTTAATGAATTAATCAAAGGTACTGTACTGTACTGTGTGGGAGAGTAAGGTTCAGTAGAGTTGGTAGATACTATCTCTACCACAAAAAAGTTTACAATAGAGAGGGGGAGATAGACATGGAAATGCACTACAGGTTTGGGGAAATGGGAGAGAATAGTCATCCGTTCCTAAGTGTTTTGAGGCTTGGGGTAGGGTGACTATCAAGGTTTAAGAGATACAAATCCAAATCCCAGTGGTAGGCCCACTAAAGAAGCAATGTGACCCAGTGAAAAGAGCACGGGACTAGGAGTCAGAGGTCCTGGGTTCTAATCCCAGCTCTTGCTAGGTAACCCTGGGTATGTCACTTAACTTCTCTCTGCTTTTGTTTCCTCAACTAAAATGAGGATTAAATATCTGTTCTCTCTCCTATTTAGACTTTGGCTTCAAGGCTGTCCATCACCTGGCCCCCTCCTACCTCACCTCCCTTCTTCTCCTTCTCCAGCCCAGCCCGCACCCTCCGCTCCTCTGCTGCCGCTAACCTCCTCACTGTACCTCATTCTTGCCTGTCCCACCGTCAACCCCCGGCCCACGTCCTCCCTCTGGCCTGGAATGCCTCCCTCCACACATCTGCCAAGCTTGCTCTCTTCTTCCCTTCAAAGCCCTACTGAGAACTCACCTCCTCCAAGAGGCCTTCCCAAACTGAGCCCCTTTTTTCCTCTCCTTCTCCCCATCCCCCCACACCCTACCTCCTTCCCCTCCCCACAGCACCTGTATTTATGTTTGTACAGATTTATTACTCTGTTACTTGTACCTATTTACTATTCTATTTATTTTGTTAATGATGTGCATCTAGCTTTATTTCTATTTATTCTGATGACTTGACACCTGTCCACATGTTTTGTTTTGTTTGTTCATTCATTCATTCATAGTCGTATTTATTGAGCACTTACTGTGTGCAGAGCACTGTACTAAGCACTTGGGAATTACAAGTTGGCAACATATAGAGATGGTCCCTACCCAAAAGTGGGCTCACAGTCTAGAAGGGGAAGACAGACAACAAAATAAAACATATTAAAATAAAAGAAATAGAATAAATATGTACAAATAAAATAGAGTATACAAACATATATACATATACACAGGTGCCGTGGGGAGGGGAAGGAGGTAACGCGGGGAAAATGGGGAGGGGGAGGAGGGGGAGAGGAAGGAGGGGGGTCAGTCTGGGAAGGCCTCCTGGAGGAGGTGAGCTCTCAGTAGGGCTTTGAAGGGAGGAAGAGAGCTAGCTTGACGGATGTGCGGAGGGAGGGCATTCCAGGCCCGGGGGATGATGTGGGCCGGGAGTCGACGATGGGACAGGCCAGAACGAGGCACGGTGAGGAGATTAGTGGCAGAGGAGTGGAGGGTGCGGGCTGGGCTGGAGAAGGAGAGAAGGGAGGTGAGGTAGGAGGGGGCGAGGTGATGGACAGCCTTGAAGCCGAGGGTGAGGAGTTTTTGCCTGATGCATAGGTTGATTGGTAGCCACTGGAGATTTCTGAGGAGGGGAGTAACATGCCCAGAGCATTTCTGCACAAAGACGATACGGGCAGTGGCGTGAAGTATGGGTTGAAGTGGGGAGAGACAGGAGGATGGGAGATCAGAGAGGAGGCTGATGCAGTTGTCTGTCTCCCCCTTCTAGACTGTGAGCCCGTTGTTGGGTAGGGACCGTCTCTATATATTGCCCACTTGTACTTCCCAAGTGCTTAGTACAGTGCTCTGCACACAGTAAGCGCTCAATAAATATGATTGAATGAATGAATGAATGACTGTGAGCCCCATGTATGGCAGGGACTGTGTCCAGCCTGATTGACTTGTATCTACCCCAGCACTTAGAACAGTGCTGACACATAGTAAGTAGTTAACAAATACAATAATAGTAATCATAATAATAATAGCAGGAGAAATGAATGCTTAGTCAAGCAAAGCCTTTTAGAGGAGGCATGATTTAATTAGGGCTTTGAAGGTGGTGAGAGTGGGGGTCTGTTGGATATGAATGGAGAGGGAGGTCTCGGACAGAGGGAGAATATGATCAAGGAATCAGAGGCAAGATAGATGAGATAGAGTTGCCTTCAGTGGATTGATGTTAGAGGAGTGAAGTGTGTGGGTTGGGTTATATATTGGAGATCAGAAGTTAGAGATTTTACAGAGACTAGGGATGATAAGATCTAGCCTGTGTCCAAGTGAGTGGTGAGTGGTTGAATTGGAGTGGGCCAGGGAGCAGCGAAGAGAAGTAGCATGACCTAATGGCCAGAGCACAGACTTGAAAGTCAGAGGACCTGGGTTCTAATCCCGGCTCTGCCACTTGTTTGCTCTGTGATTTCGGGTAATCATTTCACTTCTCTGTGACTCAGTTACCCCATCTGTAAAATGGGGATTAAGACTGTGAGCCTCTTTCAGGTTGGACATGGACTGTGTCCAACCTGATTAGCTTGTATGTATCTGAATGCTTAGTATACAGCATGGCTTTCACCTTTAAAAAAAATGCTCAGTATTGAAGAACAAAAGGATGCAAGTGTATGGAGAGGGAAAATGGGGAACAGGAATATCCATATGCATTACTGAAATTCCAAAGGATCAGTGTAGGGGAGGAGAAATATAATAATAATAATAATGATGACATTTATTAAGCACTTACTATGTGCAAAGCACTGTTCTAAGTGCTGGGGGTACAAGGTAATCAGGTTGTCCCACAGGGGGCTCGCAGGCTTCATCCCCATTTTACAGATGAGGGAATTGAGGCCCGGAGAATTGAAGTGACTTGCCCGAAGTCACACAGCTGACAATTGGCGGAGCCGGAATTTGAACCCATGACCTCTGACTCCAAAGCCCGGGTTGTTTCCACTGAGCCACGCTAGAGAGAAGGAGAATGGATGACAAAGCAGGACACCCAAGAAATGCATGGACATTAAACTAAAAAGCAGTACCATAAGCGAGTATGTCAGAAGAAATATTTGATAGGGTAGATTCCAACTTCAAATGATGCAGCACACGAGTAGACTTCTTGAATTCAACAGCAAACCAGTCATGCAGAAATGAGGATCTTTTACAGGAGACTATTCAAGTTGAGGTTTTGATAGTAAGTAGTAAAACAGGAAACAAAGCAACGTTACAAAAAGCAGTATGGAAAGAGAATGGACCCGAGAGTCAGAGGACTGGGCTTTTAGTTCCAGCCCTGTCCTTTTCTGCTGTGTGACCTTGGGCAAGGCACTTAACTTATCTGTGCGTCAGTTCCCTTATCTGCATAATGAGGATTCGTTACCTCTTCTTCCTCCTATTTATACTATGAGCCCCATGTGGGACCTGTGTTTTTGTATCTACTCCAGTGCTTTAGAACAGTATTAGAAACGTAGTAAGCACTTGAAAAATACAATTTTTATTATTATTACTATTATTATTATAGCAAATGCACCACTTAGCAAAGGACAATCTTTATGTATACAATTTATAAGACATCATTGGCTATTCATTGATTTATTTAGCCACCCAAGCACACATGAGTAAAGTCTCAGTATATTGGGAAAAGTGGAGAATTCAGAGAAGGTTCAGAAATAACCCTAATGAATACCAGCTAAAAAAAAAAAAGCCTTGAGGAATGAAAGCTGAGGAGAAGATTTGATCTTCGAAGAATAGTAAGGGCCATTTTTTAGCTAATATAAAAGTGGGAACACTTAATTGTAAGCTCTTTCAGGGCAGGAATCATGTCTACCAATTCTATTGCATGGCAGTTTCTCCAGTGTTTGGTACAGTGCTCTATACACAGTAAGCCCCCAGTACAATATCACTGTTTGAATGATGACCACCATCTTAAACAGCTCATTTTCCAATGGCTCCTTCTCCATTGGTTTCTTACATGCCCATGTGGTCCCCTACCCTAAAAATAATCCTCTGACCTCATGATAACTTCTGGTTATCACCTGATCTCCCTCCTACCATTCGCTTCCAAACTCTTTCAGCAAGTTGTTGACATTCACCACCTCCACTCTCTCTTTCAGCTCTTCATTCATTCAATCGTATTTACTGAGCACTTACTGACACATTCCCTGCCCACAGTGAGCTTACAGTCTAGAGGGAGTTACGAACTAGAGGGGCACTCTCTTCTCGACCTCCTGATCTCAGGCTTATTTCCTCATCATTCCATAGAAACAATGCTTTATAAGGACACCAATGAGCTCCTTCTAGCCAAATCCAATGGCCTCTGTTGTTGTCTTATGCTATCGAGTCATGTCCGACCCATAGCGATGCCATGGACACATCTCTTCCAGGATGCCCCACTTCCATCTGCAATCGTTCTGGTAGTGTATCCATAGAGTTCTCTTGGTAAAAATACAGAAGTGGTTTACCACTGCCTCCTTCTGTGAAGCATACGAGTCTCTGCCCTCGACTCTCCCCCTCGTCGATGCTGCCCAGCAAAGGGGAGTTTTGACTAGTAGCAGATTGCCTTCCACCCACTAGCCACTGCCCAAGCTAGGAATGGAATGGTTATTAAGCCTCTGCTTGACTCTCCCTCCTATAGTTGAGACTGGTAGAGTACTGGAAACTCTCCAAGTGTGACCCTGAGAGGCCAATGGCCTTTAATCCATCTTACTCTTCTTTGACCTTCCTACTGCCTTCCAGAGGGAGGACCACCCCCTACTCCTTGAAACATTATCTAACCTTGGCTTCACCAACACCATCCTCTCTTAGCTCTCCTCCTATCTCTCTGACCTCTCCTTCTCAATCTTTCCTCCAATGGTTGGCCACCCATCTCTGTGCTGAACAGAAACTCCTCACCAGAGATCTTAAGGCAGTTAATGAGCATTTTCCCTTCCACCTTACCTCACTGATTTCGTACGATATACAACTCAATCCATACACTTGGCTCCTCTAATGTCAACCTACTCTGTATCTCAATCTTGTCTACCCCACTGCCACTTCTTATCCATATCCTCCCTTGGACCTGAAACGTCTACTTCATTTCCTAGTCCATCACCCTCCCCACTTCCAGAGCCCTTTAAAGTCACGTTACCTCCAAGAGGTTCTCCCTAAGTCCCCATTTCACCTATCTGCCCTCCCCTCTGCATCGACTATGTGCTTTGCTGTGTAACCCTTAAGCACTTTGATACTACCCCAGCCCCGTATGACTGATATACATGTCCTTATATTCTATCATGTTCCCTATCTGTAATTTATTTTAATGTCTATTTTCCCCTCTAGACTGTATGCTTCTTGTGGGCAAGGATCACTTTAACCAACTATTGGATATTACCTACCCAAGTGCTTAGTAGAGTATTCTGCAGACAATAAGCACTCAATGAATACCGATTGATTGACTGGTGGTGAGAGAATGGATTTAAATAGCAACAGAAGAGATTGAAGACAGACATTCGAGGAACTTCTTATCCAATTTTTCAACTCACTCTACAGGAGCCTAATTTGGGGCACTTAAAGTAGCCTTCCTGCCATTTCCTGATGGCTCATTTTCATTCCATTTTATGAGGGGAAGGGATGGAAGTGGGGAACAAGATATCGGATAGATAATAGTGGCTGCATCTGCATGGGACAAACCTAACAGCAATTTGGAAACATTTTGTACATTCCATATGGGTCCTAACAGCTCTTGTTAGCCATCTAACAATTGGATGAATTGCTGCTAGTACTTTCTGTCTCGAGTCAGCATAATAGGGATGGAAACATTAGGCAGAACAGAAAGGGCATTTTTACTTTAAGATAGCATTCTTGCATATGCCTAGGGAATGCTTACTGAACCCAAATGGCCTAGTGGAAAGAACATGGGTCTGGGGGTTCTAATTACAGCTGTACCAGTTACCTGCTGGGTGACCTTGGCAAGTCGCTTAAATTCTCTGGGCCTCAGTTTCCAAATCTGTAAAATGGGGATTCAACTGTGAGCACCATGTGGGACGACGACTGTGTCCAACCTGAATATTTTGCATCTTCTCCAGATTCAGACTCCAAACTGATTTTTCTATTGAAATATTAACTTCAGAAAATAAGCTACCTCTGGTGAGAAATAGCAATAGGGAGTTTATTCATTCTGTTGATAATAGTAGAATGTAAATGATCGGGAGAAAAGCGAGTGGTCAATATTAGAGGAAAGAGTATGGATACAGTGTACAGAGTATGGCTACAGTAAACCTTAGCTAAATGTATGTTTGTATATGCCTTTATAGATAATACTTTTTTAGTACATTTATGTAGTACATATATGCTGTATATAGTGCACAGGGAATTAATTAGCTCATTGTGGGCAGGGAATGTCTCTGTTACATTGTATTAGGCATTTAGTACAGTGCTTTACATGCAGTGAGTGCTCAGTAAATACAAATGAATGAATGATCAAAACACTATAAACAAAACCAAATGTACCCTGTGTAAAGGTTGTCCCTGAGACTGAAAGAAAAGCTAGAAAGAGTCATGTTGGCCTTGAGGCCTTTCCGTACTTCACTGAACACAGAAATCAGCTCCATCATTATTGCCTGATGGGTTTCAAGCTTATGAGATTTGTTATCCGATATTTATCAATCAAGCAGTGGTATTTATTGATGCTTACTATGTGCAGAGCACTATACTACCACTTAGAAGAGTATAGTGCAACAGGATTAGCCAACGCGTTTCCTATCATAATGAATTTACAGTCTAGCTTGCTTTGCTAGGTGACCGAAAGATACCATTCAGAAATGGTAGGCCCATTTTGAAGTTCTTTCTGTATGGCTGCTACAGATCATGAGCAAAATGGGGCCCCTCATGACAATCAAGAGCCAAACACGGCCCGCTGGAGAGCCCACAGTGGCCCTATTGATGGTGCACACTCTCTCTTTTCCTCCCACCATGCCACAGATGTCTTTCATAGGCAGCTGGAGAAGGCATAGCTCACAAGGAGCTAGGGGTGTAAGCACTCTGAGAAGCAGCAGAGCCTAGTGAATAGAGCACGGCCCTGGAAGTCAGAAGGACCTGGGTTTTAATCCCAACTCTGCCACTTGTTTGCTGTGTGATCTTGGGCAAGCCACTTCACTGCATCTGTGCCTCAGTTCCTCGTCTGTAAAACGGGGATTAAGACTCTGCACCCAATGTGGTACATGGCCTGTGCCCAACCAGATTAACTTGTATCTACCCCAGTGTTTAGTACAGTGCCTGGGACACAGTAAACACTTGACTAATCCGGGCTCCGCCAATTGTCAGCTGTGTGACTTTGGGCAAGTCACTTCACTTCTCTGTGCCTCAGTTACCTCATCTGTAAAATGGGGATTAAGACTGAGCCCCCCATGGGACAACCTGATCACTTTGTAAACTCCCCAGCACTGAGAACAGTGCTTTGCACATAGTAAGTGCTTAATAAATGCCATAAAAACCTTAATATCATAAAGTAAATAAAGCTGAGGACAGGAAGAAGGGGACACCTTAGCCTAGGGTCATCCATGCTTCCATTTTCCAGGACCGACCTGAGGATACTCACCCTATCTTCATGACATGGGAAATACCTGCTGATAGCAAAGGAATCGATATTCTTGTTTAAGCTTTAACTACTAGGAAGCACTGTGGCTTAGTTGAGACAGCATCATCATCATCATCAATCGCATTTATTGAGCGCTTACTATGTGCAGAGCACTGTACTAAGCGCTTGGGAAGTACAAATTGACAACATATAGAGACAGTCCCTACCCAACAGTGGGCTCACAGTCTAAAAGGGGGAGACAGAGAACAAAACCAAACATACTAACAAAATAAAATAAATAGAATAGATATGTACAAATAAAATAAATAAATAAATAAATAGAGTAAAAAATATGTACAAACATATATACAGGTGCTGTGGGGAAGGGAAGGAGGTAAGATGGGGGGGATGGAGAGGGGGACGAGGGGGAGAGGAAGGAAGGGGCTCAGTCTGGGAAGGCCTCCTGGAGGAGGTGAGCTCTCAGCAGGGCCTTGAAGGGAGGAAGAGAGCTAGCTTGGCGGATGGGCAGAGGGAGGGCATTCCAGGCCCGGGGGATGACGTGGGCCGGGGGTCGATGGCGGGACAGGCGAGAGCGAGGTACGGTGAGGAGATCAGCGGTGGAGGAGTGGAGGGTGCGGACTGGGCTGTAGAAGGAGAGAAGGGAGGTGAGGTAGGAGGGGGCGAGGTGATGGAGAGCCTTGAAGCCCAGGGTGAGGAGTTTCTGCCTGATGCGCAGATTGATTGGTAGCCACTGGAGATTTTTGAGGAGGGGAGTGATATGCCCAGAGCGTTTCTGGACAAAGATAATCCGGGCAACAACATGAAGTATGGATTGAAGTGGAGAGGGACACGAGGATGGGAGATCAGAGAGAAATGAGGGAGATCAGACAGCATGGGCCGGAGAATCAGAGTACCTGGGTTCTAATCCCAGCTCTTCCACGATACTCACCCTACCTTTATGACATGGGAAATACCTGCTCATAGCAAAGGAATCAGTAGTCTTATTTAAGCTTTAACTATGAGGAAGCACTGTGGCTTTGTTGAGACGGCACAGGCCGGAGAGTCAGAGAACCGGGGTTCTGATCCTAGTTCTTCCACTGGTCTGCTGTGTGACCATGGGCAAGTCACTTGGGCAAATTTCTCTCTGCCTTCATTTCCTCTCCTCATCTTTCTCACTCAACCCACCAAATCCCGTAGGTCCAGCCTTCACAACATCTGCCTTTTCCTCTCCATCCAAACTGCCACTCCGTTAATCCAAGCACTCATCCTATCCCACCTTGATTACTGTATCAGCCCCCTTGCTGACCTTTCCGTCTCTTTCCTCTCCCCACTCCAGTCCACACTTCACTCTGTTGCCCAGATCATTTTCCTACAACAACATTCAGTCCATAGATAGGGACAGGGACTGGTTCCAACCTGATTTGCTTTTATCCACTTTAATTCATATAGCTTTAATTCTATTTGTTCTGACGATTTTGACGCCTGTCTACATGCTTTGATTTGTTGTCTGTCTCTCCCTTCTAGACCGTGAGCCCGTTATTGGGTAGCGACCGTCTCTAGATGTTGCCGGCTTGTACTTCCCAAGCGCTTAGTACAGTGCTCTGCACATAGTAAGGGCTCAATAAATACAATTGAATGAATGAATGGCACATAGTAAGCACTTAATCAATACCACAATTATTATTATTATCTGCAACAACAAAAAACTACTTACCGTCGGCTTTAAGGCACTCTATCAGCTTACCCCTGCCACCCTTGCCTCCCAGATTTCCTAGTACAACCCATCCCAAACACTTTATTCCTCTAAAGCCAACCTACTCACTGTACCTCGATCTCTTCTATCTCATCGCCAACCTCTAGCTCACATCCTGCCTCTGACCTGGAAATCCCTCCCTCTTTATAGCCAACACACAGTCACTCTCCACACCTTCCAAGTCTTATTGAAGGCACATCTCCTCCAAGACTAAACCCTCACTTCCTCTTCTCCCATTCCCTTCTTTGTCACCTTTGCACTAGGATTCATGCCTTCCCTCAGCCCCAGATATCTGTAATTTATTTGTTTATAATCACGTCTCTAGCTCCCTCTAGACTGTAATAATAATAATAATGATAATAATGATGACATTTATTAAGAGCTTACTATGTGCTAAGCACTGTTCTAAGCACTGGGGAGTTTACAAGGTGATCATATTGTCCCACGTGGGGCTCACAGTCTTTATCCCCATTTTACAGGTGAGGTAACTGAGGCACAGAGAAGTTAAGTGACTTGCCCAAAGTCACCCAGTTGACAACTGGCAGAGTCGGGATTTGAACCCATGACCTCTGACTCCAAAGCCCGGGCTCTTTCCACTGAGCCAGGCTGCTTCTCCTGACTCTAGGCTCATTGTGATCAAGTAACATACCTACCAACTCTTTTAAACTGTACTCTCCTAAATGAAGCAGTGTGACCTAATGGAAACTGCGTGGGCCTAGTAGTTGGAGGACCTGAGTTCTAATCCTGGCCCCACCATCTGTCTGCTGTGTGACCTTGAGAAAGTCACTTAAATCCTCTGTGACTTAGCTACCTTATCTGTAAAATGGGGAGTAAGGCTGTGAGCCCCATATGGGACATGGACTGTGTCCAACCTAATCATCTTGTGTCTACCCCAGTGATTAGTTCAGTGCCTGGCAGATAGTAAATGCTTAGTAAATACATAAAGCAAGTGCTTAGTTCTGTACTCTGCACACAGTAAGCGCTCAGTAAATATGATTGATTTATAAAATGGGGATTAAGTCCTACTCTCTCCTACATAAACTGTAAACCCTACAAGGGACAGGGACTGTATCCAACCCGATTATCTTGCATCAGCTCTAGTGCTTAATTCAGCATTTGGCACACATTAACTGCTTAACAAATACCATTGTAATAATAATAAATTATATTCCATATTTATATATAATTACATGTATAAATAATTACGTAATAATTTATTATCGTTATGGGGTTCTGTTCAGAAAGAGGCTTATCTGAGTGAATGTCATACAGACTTTCTTCTCACCTCAAACTATCCTAGGAATTGCATTTTTCTTCTTTCTGGTTATGTCACCCTATCAACTACCTTAACACCCATGTGTATATGTGTTTGTTAACTTATTATTGATTTGTCTGATCAATCTCTGACCGCCAGGCCCTAAATAATAATAACAGTAATAATAATTATGGTACTAGTTAAGCATTTACTCTGTACCAAGCACTGCTGTAAGTGCTGGGGGGGATTCAAGTTAGTCAGGTTGGACAGAGTCCCTGTCCCACATGGGGTTCATACTCTTAATCCCCAATTTACAGATGGGGATTAAGAGAAATTAAGTGACTTGCCCAAGGTCACACAGACATGTGGCAGAGCCAGGATTAGAACTCAGGACTTTATGGCTCCTGGGCCCATGCTCTATCTACTAAACTATGCTCCTTTATCTGTCCCAATTGTCAATTCAGCACTTCCTTCTCACCCACTTGATCTTCACATGCCCCATCTCTCCCTTACTCTACAGACTTTTCCTACCTGCAATGTATTTTAGCGTTGTCTCTGCCACTAGATTGTAAACTTCCTGAGAGCAGGCGTCATGTCCACTATTATACTCTCTCAAATGTTTAGTAAAATGCTCTGCACCCAGAAAGCGCTTAATAAATACTGCTGATTGATCCCTTCCCTTTTTTTTCTCATTTGTATTTACTTTACAAGTCTTTTTCTTATTGCATTTTTAGAAATGTGTGCCTTGTTCTCCTATTGGACTGTAAATTCTTCTAGGGCAGAGACTGCATATTTTACTATTGCTCTATATGTCAACAGTAAGCAGCAGCATGGCTCAGTGGAAAGAGCCTGGGCTTTGGAGTCAGAGGTCACGGGTTCAAATTCTGGCTCCTCCAATTGTCAGCTGTGTGACTTTGGGCAAGTCACTTCACTTCTCTGGGCCTCAGTTACCTCATCTGTAAAATAGGGATTAAGACTGTGAGCCCCACATGGGACAACCCGATCACTTTGTATCCCCCCAGTGCTTAGAACAGTGCTTTGCACATAGTAAGTGCTTAACAAATACCATTATTACTAAAATATTTTTTTTTAGAGAAGCAGTGTGGCTCAGTGGAAAGAGCACGGGCTTTGGAGTCAGAGGTCATGGGTTCGAATCCCGGATCTGCCACGTCTGCTGTGTGACTTTGGGCAAGTCACTTAACTTCTCTAAGCCTCAGTTACCTCATCTGTAAAATGGAGATTGACTGTGAGCCCCACGTGGGACAACCTGATCACGTTGTATCCCCCCCAGCACTTAGAACAGTGCTTTGTATATAGTAAGTGCTTAACAAATGCCATTATTATTATTATTATCTTTTAGACTGTGAGCCCACTGTTGGGTAGGGACTGTCTCTATATGTTGCCAACTTGTACTTCCCAAGCACTTAGTACAGTGCTCTGCACACAGTAAGCGCTCAATAAATACGATTGATTGATTATGTCCTACAGTGTGGCTCAGTGGAAAGAGCACGGGCTTTGGAGTCACAGGTCATGGGTTCAAATCCCGGCTTCACCAATTGTCAGCTGTGTGACTTTGGGCAAGTCATTTAACTTCTCTGGGCCTCAGTTACCTCATCTGTAAAATGGGGATTAAGACTGTGAGCCCCCCGTGGGACAACCTGATCACCTTGTAACTTCCTCAGCGCTTAGAACAGTGTTTTGTACATAGTAAGTGCTTAATAAATGCCATTATTATTATTATTATTATTATTATTATTACAGTGCTCTCTTCATACCATGGCAGCAGAACTGACTTTGTTAAAAGGATTTATGAGAAAGACTAATTAGATTTTAACCTACTCCTCCCAGGTTTCATCAAAGTGATTATCACCTAAAGGAGGACTTTATTTTGTCTTGTTTAATGTAATCAAGTATTTCCTCAGGCAAGATTGAGAAACACTGAGAAGCTGTAAGAATGACTGGAGCTCTTTAAAGCTAAAGAGCAAAACAGTTTTAATTAATGATTTGACTGGAAAACTTTGGGGTTGTTATCCAGACTCATTCACTTACAAACCCCAGGTAAATCATCAACATGAGGAAAGAATGAATGATAAAAATGTAGAAAAGTAAAAATCATGAAAAATAAGGTCTAATATCAAAATATCCAGTTCACTTTACACTTGAATCATCCATGGGGACATTTATAAACTCAATGTAAAATATCACCATGAAGAATGAATAACAACAGGAATGCAAAAGAAATATTATATCTAATTTTCTTTATGAAAAAACTGGCATAAGTAGTCAGTTCATCTGATGAATAATTTTGAGGGAAAAACACACGCTCCTGTGCTGTTAATTTCTCAGGTATTCTAGAAAAAGTCCAGTTTGAAGGAAAGGGTTATAGACGTATTTTATTATCCTTATCCATTGAAATCAATGATTTTTTATTAGTGCAGCAAATCTCCATGATTGTAATAAAATAAAGATGCTAAAATATTAAAAGAGGACTTGATATGCATACTGAAAATTGAAAATGTACACAAAATCTACTATTTCAGCAGCTCAGTCAAATCTTATTTGCTCTTTATGAAGAGTTTTGGCCTAAGACAAAGAGAGAGCCTCCCCAGAAAAGAAAATAATGGACAATTCATCCATGTAGAACTCCCGTCTGAGCTGGAAAGTACGTAGCCACTGGAGATTTTTGAGGAGGGGAGTAACATGCCCAAAGCATTTCTGGACAAAGACAATCCGGGCAGCAGCATGAAGTATGGATTGAAGTGGGGAGAGACATGAGGATGGGAGATCTATTTTACTTGTACATATTTATTCTATTTATTTTGTTAATGTGTTTTGTTTTGTTGTCTGTCTCCCCCTACTAGACCGTGAGCCTGCTGTTGGGTAGGGACCTTCTCCATATGTTGCCAATTTGTACTTCCCAAGTGCTTAGTACACTGCTCTGCACACAGTAAGTGCTCAATATATACGATTGAATGAATGAATCTCTCAGTGGAAACAAAGTACCTGCATTTGAAATGTAAATAGCTGTCAGGTACTGCTCTGTAATGTTGGCATGCAAAGAAAGGCTTTGTGGTGGTGGTGATGATGATGATGATGATGGATGTGGTAAAACCCCTGAATGTGAGCCAGTGTTTCCCTTCTGACCTGCAGCTAGTTGTTTCATACGATTCATTCATTCTTTCCATCATATTTACAAAGCACTTACTATGTGCAGAGCATTGTACTAAGCGCTTACGGTCATCATCATCACTATTTCCTGATCTCAAAAGCAAGGCCAGCCTTCTCAATCTGACTCTCAACCACTACTGAATGGCATCAGCAGTAATTTTTTTACAAAAAAGCGGGAATTACCAATTTATTCCTTACTTGATATTTCCTAAAGAGGCAGTTCAACAATGATGCTGAGCTGAAAACTATCTTTTAATTCATTTATTAACAATCCCCGCTCTTCTACTTGTCTGCTGTGTGACCTTGGGTAAGTCACTTCCCTTCTCCAGGCCTCAGTTACCTCATCTGTAAAATGGGGATTAAGACGGTGAGACCAATGTGGGATAGGGACTTTGTCCAACCTGATTAACTTGTGTCTACTCCAGCACTTATACAGTTCCATGCACATAGTAAGCGCTCAATACTATTATTAGTATTATCATTATTATTAATACTGAAATGCTGAACAATTAACTAGCCATGCATAATCATGAAAGCAGCGTGGCTTAGTGGAAAGAGCACGGGCTTGGGAGTCAGAGGTCTTGGTTTCTAATCCCGGCTCCGCCACTTATCAGCTGTGTGACTTTGGACAAGTCACTTAACTTCTCTGTGCCTCAGTTACCTCACCTGTAAAATGGGGATCAAGACTGTGAGCCTTAAGTGGGACAACCTAATAACCTTGTATCTATCCCAGTGCTTAGAACAGTGCTTGGCACATAATAAGTGTTTAACAAATATCAACATTATTATTATTATGAAAGAGAGAAAATTACGGTCATTTTCATTCTTTCAATCAATCAATCAATCGTATTTATTGAGTGCTTACTGTGTGCAGAGCACTGTACTAAGCGCTTGGGAAGTACAAGTTGGCAACATATAGAGACAGTCCCTACCCAACAGTGGGCTCACAGTCTAAAAGGGGGAGACAGAGAACAAAACCAGACATACTAACAAAATAAAATAGAATAGATATGTACAAGTAAAATAAATAAATAAATAGAGTAATAAATATGAACAAACATATATACATATATACAGGTGCTGTGGGGAAGGGAAGGAGGTAAGATGGGGGGATGGAGAGCTCTTACTGTGTGCCGAGCACTTAATAATAATGATTAATAGTAATAATTGTGGCATTTGTTAAGCACTTACTATGTGCCAGGCACTGTACTAAGCACTGGGGTAGATTCAGTGTAATTCAGTTGGACACTGTCCCTGTCTCACATGGGGCTCACAGTCTTAATTCCCATTTTACAGATGAGACAACTGAGGCATAGAGAAGTGACTTACCCAAGGTCACACAGCAGACAAGTGGCAGAGCTGGAATTGGAACTTGGGTCCTTCTCACTCCCAGGCCCATGCTGTGTTCAGAGATGGAAATTTAATTTCTGTTCACTGATAAAAGCTTTCTCTGAAGCATATGCCGACTGAACTATTTGGGCAATATTCTTTGAATAATGTGGGGAATCACAGTGAGAGGTACTCGGCTGAGCTTGCAAAGGTTGTGACACTCGGCACTGTCATTCCATCTGTTGAGGGAAACAGGGCTGGCAAATGATAACCGCTTAAGTCACAGTCACATCTCTTGATTGACATGCCCACAATCTTCAATAAAATGCTCAATTTTTCTATTTTCCATTCCCCTATTTCTGGTCCTCCAACTGTTCAAACTCTCTCAGGGAAGAAGGCAGGTGATCAATCAATCAATCAATCAATCGTCTCTAAACTACAGTTTTTCAGTGGTTTGTTGCATACTCTGAATGCTAAAAATAGGAGACTAACCGTTCGCTCGGAACTATTACTACTCTCTCCCTACAAGCGAGCCAGATTCATACTTTCCAAAAAAGAAAGTCCAAGGCTTGTAATAGTGTACCGAGTTATAGTCTGATCACAGCTTTGCCTTGGGGGATTTTATGAATTAATGGTTGTTTTTCTAGATGGTATAGATACAAGGGTACTGAACACTTCAGCGGGGAAGGACATTCATTTCATATCAGATAGTGGAGATGACATCTTGAAATGCTGACATTCAGTACATCTGTCAAGTAATTTCAAAATCTGTCTACGGTAGCTTCTGCTGAAAAAGAAATCCATATCATAGTAGATTGCTGTTTTCAAATGTGAACTGAAGATACATTTGAAAATAAACTCCATTCCTAGTGAACAGGAATTTGGGACGAGTAGGGTAATGATGAGCTTTAAAATCAACATATAGACTTTTGGACCATCTCAATCTGTTGCCGACATACTTCCCAAGCGCTTAGTACAGTGCTCTGCACACAGTAAGCGCTAAATAAATACGATTGAATGAATAATCAGTAATTTACTCTGATTACTCAATGGGTAAATATTTTGATGTTTGTTTTTCCCATTAGAGAGTAAGTTTCCTGTAGGCAGCGAATGTGCACTTCGTTTTACAGTTCCCAAGTGCTTAGTAGAGTGCACTGCATCCAGCAGGTGCCCAACAAATACTATTTTTATAGAGAATATACATATCGTTTTCACATAGTAATTGTGGGCAAAACTTCCAAGTGGTGGCCCATCCGGCTCTGCACCAAACAAAAACTCCTTTCCATTTGCTTTAAGGCACTCAATTAGCTCCTTCCCCATTATTTATCCTCATTTCTTTCCCACTACAACCCAGTCACACATTTCCCTCCTCTAACACAAGACTACTTACTGTACCTCAACCTAACCAATGAACAAACCGTTGCTCATAGCCTCCCTCCTGCCTGCAAAATGCCACTCCCGACCGACCATTTTCATAAGCAGCAGACCACTACTTTCCCCATCTTCAAAGTCTTCCTAAAATCATCTCTACTCCAGGAAACCTTTCCTGACTGGCTGGGTTATTCATTCATTCAATCGTATTTATTGAGCGCTTACTGTACACCACATTTCAAGGGCAATACTAATGATGATGATAATAATAACAATAGTAATAACAATGAAAATCTTAATAATAGTGGCATTTTTAAGGACCTACTGTATAAATTGTATAAACATTGGGATAGATAATCAATCAATCAATCAATCGTATTTATTGAGCACTTACTGTGTGCAGAGCACTATACTAAGCTCTTGGGAAGTAAAAGATCATCAGATCAGACCCAATCCCTGTCTTGCAGGGGCTGAAAGTCTAAGTAGGGGAGAGAACAGGTGTTGAATCTCTATTTTATGGATGAGGAAACTAAGGCCCAGAATTGTTGAATGATTTGTCTGAAGTCACACAACAGGTATGTGACAGCTGAGATTAGAATCTAAGTCACCTGACCCCAAGCCTCATATGTAAATACAGGAAAATTAATAATAATAATAATAATGGCATTTATTAAGCGCTTACTATGTGCAAAGCACATAGTAGAGTTTTTACTCTAGTAAAAACATTATCTTCAAAAAATCTTTGAACATCAGCAATCAAGGATATTTATTGAACACTTATTCTATGCAGTACACTGTACGAAGCTCTTGGGAGAGTAATAATGATAGTAATATTACATTGCATTATTTAGTATAAAAATACCATTATTGTTATTATTATTATTAGTGATTGAGTAATGCCATCAGCATCACCTATGGGCTATACTCAACATCAAACAGCAAGGCAAAATCAGAAACAACAAAGTCCTATAATAGAGTCAGTCTCCTAGCATTGAAGCTATGCTTATAATAATAATAATAATAATGATAAATAATTATGGTATTTGTTAAACACTTACTATGTGCAAAGCACTGTTCTAAGCACTGGGATAGATACAATCAATCAATCAATCAATTGTATTTATTGAGCGCTTACTGTGTGCAGAGCACTGTACTAAGCGCTTGGGAAGTACAAATTGGCAACATATAGAGACAGTCCCTACCCAACAGTGGGCTCACAGTCTAAAGGTTATCAGGTTACAAGGTTATCAGGTTGTCCCACGTGGGGCTCACAGTTTTAATCCCCATTTTACAGATGAGGGAACTGAGGCCCAGAGAAGTTAAGTGACTTGCCCAAAGTCACACAGCTGGTAAATTGCGGATTGGGGATTAGAACCCATGACCTCTGACTCTCAAGCACAGGCTCTGTCCATTAAGCCATGCTGCTTTTCTTATGTCAACATAGCCACCTTCCACATGACATAATGACACTCAAACAGCTGCTGCCTGTTGAACTGGCAACGGGAAAACAAAAGAAAGGAAACCTGAGGAAATGTTTTAAGGAACAATGAAACCTCAGACAATGCCACAGCTCAGATTAAAACAGGGACAACTGCTGCAGATAGATCAGGATGTTGCATTATCATCAAGGGCTGTTTTAGAGCAGAAACTTCATAGAAAAAATATAGGTTAGGAGACAAGAGGGAAAACAGAGAAGCACCATGGCTTCAGTGTATACAGCACAGGCCTGGGAGTTGGAATGAACTAATAATAATAATAATAATGGCATTTAGTAAGTGATTACTATGTGCAAAGCACTGTTCTAAACACTGGAGAGGTTACAAGGTGATCAGGTTGTCCCATGGTGGCTCACAGTCTTAATCCCCATTTTACAGATGAGGTAACTGAGGCACGGAGAAGTGAAGTGACTTGCCCAAAGTCACACAGCTGACAATTGGCGGAGCCGGGATTTGAACCCATGACCTCTGACTCCAAAGCCCGGGCTCTTTCCATTGAGCCACACTGCTTCTCTCAGGCTTCACTACTTGTCATCTGTGTCACCTCAGGCTACTCGTCAACGGTGTGACTTCCTTTCTCTGGGCCTCAGTAACCTCATCTGTAAAATGGGGATTAAGATGGTGAGCCTCATGCTGGACAGAGAATGTGTCTGTTTATTACTATACTGTGCCAACCCAAGCACTTAGTACAATGCTTTGTGCAAAGTAAGCACTCAAATATGATTGAATGAATGAATGAATGCACAGCCTGTCAACTTGTACCAGAGTTTAGTACAGTGCCTGGCAAATAGCATTCAACAAATACCACAAAAACAAGGCGATTAAGTCTCTATTAATTCTTTAGAGAGGCAGCGTTGCCTAATAGAGCACCAGCCTGGAAGTCAGAAGGACCTGGGTTCTAGCCTGATTCCCTAATCTAAGATGATTGCATGCTTTAAAGCTGATGGTAAGGATTTTCTGTTTGATGTGGCGGTGGTTGGGCAACCACTGGAGGTTCTTGAGAAGTGGGGAGATTTTAGAAAAGTTGGCAGATTAAAGTAAGGACTAGAGAGAGGAGAGGCAGGAGGAAGGAAGGTTCAGCAAAAAGGCAGATGCAGTAGTGAAGACAAGATAAAATAAGTGCTTGGATTAACGTAGTAGCAGTAGAAGCAGCATGGGTTTAGTGGAAAGAGTTGGGGTCAGGGGTTGTGGATTCTAATCCCAGCTCCACTACTTGTCTGCTGTGTGATCTCATTTATGAATGACCATCCAGTGAATATCCTGAGAACTTTGGGCTACTTGGAAAGAAAAACAGCCCTTTAAGCTCAATTGAGATCACATAGAGGGGATGCAAAATTAAAATGTACTACATATTTTCATTAAAAGAAATAGTCAACAGATTTTCCTTATCTAACAGACTCCTAACAGAAACGAGTCTATTCAAAAGAGGCTGCTGGTCAGTTGTTAAAATCAGTTTATAGCCTTGTAAATATTAAGCAAAGTGACATGAGTAAGTTAATGGAAAATGAGGGTGCAGTGGTTATTGTTAAATATGATGAGACAGTAAGATGAAAGATGTACCGTCCCAGTTCCTATTTTGCACACTACCATGTCTATATTTTACTTATAATTGGCCTAAAGATAAATTGCCCTGAAGAAAGAAAATGGCTTATTTCACAGAGCTTTTTATTCTTCTTCAAGTAGCAAAAACTTTCATTATCTACAAAGGATTAGTTGGTTAAAGTTGGGGTTTTTCTCTTTCTGGAAAGTTAAAGTCTCAGCATTTTGCTAGAAAGAAAATCCAGGAAATACATGCCACAGGGAAAACAAAGTCACGAAAACTGAAACCAGGGCAGTCAGCACCCAGATGAAACCACCTTTAACCTCTCATATTTTGGCTCGAGGCTAGGAATACCAAGCTCTACCCTTTCACAAAAGCCAACTGAACAAAAGTAAAGAATTACCTGAGAGAGAAGGAATATTTTAGAAGGACCAAGAGACTGAAAGGATACTGTCACTCAGTGATCTTTTCAGCCACACAGATAAATAATTAGCAATACGTAAACAGCAGCATCTTTGAACAGAGAGAAAAATGATACCGTCAGGGGTACAAGGTCTAAACACAAACTTATCTATAGTTAGTCGTTGTTTTGTATTCAAAGAAGACATCACTGATCCTGAAATGCATGTGTTTATGTGTGCATGTGTGTCTTGTGTGTTCATGCTTTAATGTTTGCAGTGCCCAGTGCTCTTTTTACCTCTCTATCTCTCATTTCTTAAGAAGCTATTGTAATAGGTGTTAGTGATGATAGTATTTGTTAAGCACTTGTATGCGTAGTGTTCTGCTAAGTACTGAAAAAAAAAACACAGAAGGGAATTGGGTACAGTCCCTGCCCCTTTGTGGGGCTCACAATCCAAAAATAAAAGGGCATAAAGGGAACTGGCAACAGACATACATGTAAAGAAGCGGAAAAAGCATCAGCTTAGGAATCAGAGGACCTGGGTTCTAATTCTGGCTTTGCCACATGTCTGTCATGTGATCCTGGACAAGCAACTTGGACAAGCAGCGTGGCTCAATGGAAAGAGCATGGGCTTTGGGGTCAGAGGTCATGGGTTCAAATCCCGGCTCCGCCAATTGTCAGCTGTGTGACTTTGGGCAAGTCATTTCACTTCTCTGTGCCTCAGTTACCTCATCTGTAAAATGGGGATGAAGACTGTGAGCCCCCCGTGAGACAACCTGATCACCTTGTAACCTCCCCTGCGCTTAGAACAGTGCTTTGTACTGATCAGATCAGATTAACCAACTTTAATCAGATCAGATGAGATCTCCTCCCTCTTCTCAAGTGCTACTCCGGCCACCTGTGCTTCTTACCCCATTCCCTCTCATCTTATGAAATCTCTCGCTCTGTCCCTTCTCCCCTCCTTAACTTCCATGTTCAACTGCTCACTCTCCACTGGTTTCTTCCCCTCTGCCTTCAAACATTCCCATGTCTCTCCCATCCTAAAAAAACCCTACCTTGACCCCACCTCACCTTCTAGTTATCACCCTATCTCCCTCCTACCATTTCTTTCCAAACTCCTTGAATCAGTTGTCTACACGCGCTGCCTCGAATTCCTCAATGCCAACTCTCTCCTCGACCCCCTCCAATCTGGCTTCTGTCCCCAACATTCCATGGAAACTGCCCTCTCAAAGGTCATCAGTGACCTCCTGCCTGCCAAATCCAACGGCTCCTACTCTATCCTAATCCTTCTCAACCTCTCAGCTGCCTTCGGCACTGTGGACCACCCCCTTCTCCTCAACACGCTATCCAACCTTGGCTTCACAGACTCTGTCCTCTCCTGGTTCTCCTCTTATCTCTCCGGCCGTTCATTCTCAGTCTCTTTTACGGGGTCCCCCCCCATCCCCTTACTGTAGGGGTTCCTCAAGGGTCAGTTCTTGGTCCCCTTCTGTTCTCTAGCTACACTCACTCCCTTGGTCAACTCATTTACTCCCATGGCTTCAACTGTCATCTCTACACTGATGACACCCAAATCTACATCTCTGCCACTGCTCTCTCTCCCTCCTGCCAGGCTCGCATCTCCTCCTGCCTTCAGGACATCTCCATCTGGATGTCTGCCTGCCATCTAAAACTCAGCATGTCCAAGACTGAACTCCTTATCTTCCCTCCCAAACCCTGCCCTCTCCCTGACTTTCCCATCACTGTTGATGGCACTACCATCCTTCCCGTCTCACAAGCCTGCACCCTTGGTGTCATCCTCAACTCTGCTCTCTCATTCACCCCTCACATCCAAGCCGTCACCAAAACCTGCTGGTCTCACCTCCGCAACATCGCCAAGATCCGCCCTTTCCTCTCCATCCAAACCGCTACCCTCCTCGTTCAATCTCTCATCCTATCCTGACTGGATTACTGCATCAGCCTCCTCTCTGATCTCCCATCCTCCTGTCTCCCCCCACTTCAATCTATACTTCACGCCACTGCCCAGATCATCTCTGTGCAGAAACGCTCTGGGCATGTTACTCCGCTCCTCAAAAATCTCCAGTGGCTACCAATCAATCTGCGCATCAGGCAGAAACTCCTCACCCTGGGCTTCAAGGCTGTCCATCACCTCGCCCCCTCCTACCTCACCTCCCTTCTCTCCTTCTACAGCCCACCCCGCACCCTCCGCTCCTCCGCTGCTAATCTCCTCACCGTACCTCGTTCTCTCCTGTCCCACCATCGACCCCCAGCCCACGTCATCCCCTGGGCCTGGAATGCCCTCCCTTTGCCCATTCGCCAAGCCAGCTCTCTTCCTCCCTTCAAGGCCCTACTGAGAGCTCACCTCCTCCAGGAGGCCTTCCCAGATTGAGCCCCTTCCTTCCTCTCCCCCTCGTCCCCCTCTCCATCCCCCCATTTTGCCTCCTTCTCTTCCCCACAGCACCTGTATATATGTATATATGTTTGTACATATTTATTACTGTATTTATTTATTTAACTTGTACATATCTATTCTATTTATTTTATTTTGTTAGTATGTTTGGTTTTGTTCTCTGTCTCCCCCTTTTAGACTGTGAGCCCACTGTTGGGTAGGGACTGTCTCTATATGTTGCCAACTTGTACTTCCCAAGCGCTTAGTACAGTGCTCTGCACACAGTTAGCGCTCAATAAATACGATTGATGATGATGATGATGATGAGTAGATACAATATAAGCAGATCATACACAGACCCTGTCCCATATGGGGCTCACTGTCTAAGTGGGAGGAAAGCAGTATTAAATTCCCATTTTACAGTTGAGGAACCTGAGAAAAGTCAAGTAGCTTGTCCGAGGTTAGAGTAAGCGAGTTGTGAAGTCGGGATTAGAATAGCAATAATTATGGTATTTGTTTAGCGCTTACTATATTCCAGGCACTGTACTAAGCGCTGGGGTGGATATGAGCAAATCAGGTCCCTTTCCCACAAGGGGCTCACAATCTCAATCCCATTTGACAGATGAGGTAACGGAGGCACGGAGAAGTGAAGTGACTTACCCAAGGTCACACAGCAGACAAGTGGCAGTGCTGGCATTAGAACCCAGGACCTTCTGACGCCTTGCTCTATCCATTGAACCATGTTGCTTTCCAGGTCTCTCGACTCCCAGTTCTGTGTTCTTTCCTTTAAGCCACACTGCTTCTCTAATTCATTCACCAGGGAATAAATTGACACCCTCTGAATCCGTAGGTATCTTTTTGGAAAGCATGAGAGTCAGGCTTTGGGAATTATTGGTTTGGTGAGGGAGAGGGAGACAAGAAGGGAGCTGCTTGGCTGGAGAAATACTTAGTTGGAGATAATAAGGTCACAGCTGGAAGCTGGCAGTGAAGCCAGTGGAACGCTCTAACTGGGGCAAGTTCCCCCTTCTAGACTGTGAGCCCGCTGTTGGGTAGGGACTGTCTCTATATGTTGCCAACTTGTACTTCCCAAGCAATTAGTACAGTGCTCTGCACACAGTAAGCGCTCAATAAATACGATTGAATGCATGAATGAATGAAAGAAGGATCGGGAGATAGTGCAGTTTTTAACAGCAGGTAGAGGAAAGCCTGCTGGCTAGGTGTGAGGCTTGAGGTAAACAGATCTCAAGTTCTGTTAGTGACTCTAAACTGTCTCAATCAATCAATCAATCGTATTTATTGAGCGCTTACTGTGTGCAGAGCACTGTACTAAGCACTTGGGAAGTACAAGTTGGCAGCATATAGAGACGGTCCCTACCCAACAGTGGGCTCACAGTCTAGAAGGGGGAGCCAGAGAACAAAACCAAACATATTAACAAAATAAAATAAATAGAATAGATATGTACAAGTAAAATAGAGTAATAAATCCATACAAACATATATACAGGTGCTGTGGGGAAGGGAAGGAGGTAAGGTGGGGGGGGATGGAGAGGGGAAGGAGGGGGAGGATCATGGAGGATGGGTGTGTGTGACTGACTGCATGTATGTATACTGCCCATAGTCTTGTCAGCAAAGGAGAAGACAGACCACGGGAACCCCTAGCAAAGCCCCTGCTAGCTCCTGGGGAAGGAAACCATTAAAGGCTAGTCCTGAATGCTGGGAGGAGCCCAGCTCACCAGAGAGCTGAGAGGCATAATAATAATAATAATAATAATAATAATAGTTGGCATTTGTTAAGCGCTTACTATGTGCAAAGCGCTGTTCTAAGTGCTGGGGAGGTTACAAGGCGATCAGGTTGTCCCACGCGGGGCTCACAGTCTTAATCCCCATTTTACAGATGAGGTAACTGAAGCCCAGAGAAGCTAAGTGACTTCCTCAAGATCACACAGCAGACATGTGGCGGAGTCGGAATTCGAACCCATGACCTGACTCCAAAGCCCAGGCTCTTTCCACTGAGCCGCGCTGCTTCTCTTCAGGGAATTCTTCTCATCAGGGAATTGGTGACCCAGCTCCTTGTGAGCAGGGAATGTGGCTACCTGCTCTATGGGACTGTATTCTTCTAGACTGTGAGCCCGCTGTTGGGTAGGGACCGTCTCTATATGTTGCCAACTTGTATTTCCCAAGCGCTTAGTACAGTGCTCTGCACACAGTAAGCGCTCAATAAATACGATTGAATGAATGAACACTAGTACAGTGCTCTGCCCTTAGTAAGGGCCCAATAAATCCATCAGTCATATCTACTGAGTGCTTACTGTGTGCAGAACACTACACTAAGCGCTTGGGAGAGTACAATACAACAATCTAACAGACACATTCCCTGCCCACAGCGATCTTACGCATCCGGCCTCTAGTCTGGTACACTTTCCTCCTTCATATTTTATGGACGATCGCTCTCCTCACCTTCAAAGCCTTATTAAAAGGCCTTAACTAAGTAATAATAAGGCTTTGTTAACTAATCAAGAAGCAATCAATCAATCAATCAATCAATCGTATTTATTGAGCGCTTACTATGTGCAGAGCACTGTACTAAGCGCTTGGGAAGTACAAATTGGCATCACATAGAGACAGTCCCTACCCAACAGTGGGCTCACAGTCTAAAAGGGGGAGACAGAGAACAGAACCAAACATACCAACAAAATAAAATAAGTAGGATAGAAATGTACAAGTGAAATAAATAAATAAATAAATAAATAGAGTAATAAATATGTACAACCATATATACATATATACAGGTGCTGTGGGGAAGGGAAGGAGGTAAGACGGGGGGATGGAGAGGGGGACGAGGGGGAGCAGCATGACTTAGTGGAAAGAGCACAGGCTTGGAAGTCAGAGGACGTAGGTTCTAATCCCTGCTCCACCACTTGTCAGCTCTGTGACTTTGGGCAAGTCAATTAACTTCTCTGTGCCTCAGTTACCTCATCTGTAAAATGGGGATTAGGACTGTGAGCCCCACATGGTGCAGGGACTGTCCAACCTGATCTGCTTGACTCCACCCCAGCGTTTAGTACAGTGCCTGGTACATAGTTAAGTGCTTAATACAATAATAATAATAATAATAACAACAACAGTGCTTGGCACATAGTAAGCACTTAAATACCGTACTATATATGGTATATATGTTTGTACATATTTATTATTCTACTTATTTATTTATTTTACTTGTACATATCTATTCTATTTATTTTATTTTGTTAGTATGTTTGGTTTTGTTCTCTGTCTTCCCCTTTTAGACTGTGAGCCCACTGTTGGGTAGGGACTGTCTCTAGATGTTGCCAACTTGTACTTCCCAAGTGCTTAGTACAGTGCTCTGCACACAGTAAGCACTCAATAAATATGATTGATATATATATATATATCTCTGAGGGGCTTACTCTGCTAGCTTTTCGGTTTTTTTTAATGGCATAAGTGCTATGTACCAGACACTGTTCTAAGCATTGAGGTAGATACAAGTTTACCAGGTTAGTTACAGTTCATGTCCCATGTGGAGCTCGTAGTCTTAATACTCATTTTACAGATGAGGTAACTGAGGCACAGAGAAGTGAAGTGACTTGCTCAAGGTCACACAGCAGACTAGTGGCAGAACTGGGACTAGAACCCAGGTCCTTCTGAACCTAAGGCCCATGCTCTACTCACTAGGCTATGCTGTTTGGTCAGCCCCCTTCTTTCATTTAATCCTGAGACTCCCTGGCTGGCAAATACACCTTAGTATAACCCATCTGGGATTAACTGCCTGCCTGTTTCTGAATGCTGGGGATCGCTTCCCTGGGCGGGGGAATCCTTACAGAGTGACAAAGATTTCAGTTTGGATTAAAGGAGAAGTGTAGACAGGGAATATGACTACCAACTCTGCTATAACTGTACTCTCCCAAGTGCTTAATAGGGTGCTCTGCATAATAAGTGCTCAATAAATATGACTGATTGATTGGTACTGTGGTTTGGTTTGAAACAAACTGCAGCTTCACTCAACTGGAGCATGTTGGACACACTTCATTTCTGAGCATACAGGATATTGGCAGGTCTGATTTCACTCCTCTGTGGTAATGTCATCATTCAACCGCGGAACAACATTATTTGGGCCCTTTTGGCAGACCTTTTTGGGACAATGAACTAAGGGACAATTCTGTTTTTATTAACATCTGGCCATTCAGGGTGAAGGGATCTGAATATTTTCAGCATTGGATCCATACTAATATAAACCTAAAACAAGGCCATTCCTATACTAATCAATGTGGTCTAGCTAAGTTATGTGGTCAGTCACTGACACAGTTCTACAAATCTATGTAATTTCACAGCCACCATAGTTTTCAGTTGATTCCAATCACCCCAATTGTCTTTTTCAAGAAACAATTTTTAATATGAGAGAATTAAGCTTATTTTAAGAATGTCACATATTTGCAAAAATAGCCTACAGTAGCTAAAGGGAATGGATTAGAGATTTCCCAAGACAATGGACAAAAACAACAACAAATACATGTGGTATCTTCAGTCCATTTCTTTTTTTGATGGAGAGAAACTTACCAAACTAAAGATGAAATATTTTTCCCATAATGTTACTTCTTGTAAATTTATAACATCAGGATAGCCGTTTCCCCAAAGTCTCACTTATCTAAAAATACTCACTATGAATATCATCATCTTGCTTCAGGCTTTTTTTTCTTTAATAAAACTGAAGTATTTCACAAAAGATGAGTAAGGGCAGTCCCAGTGAGATATTTCTTCACATATATTACCACCATGAATTTATTCACAAATAAAATTTTCTGATAAACTGAAGTGACTCTAAGGCTTTAGTCCAAGTAATTTATCCAACAGTGGTTAAGAGAAGCAGCGTGGCTCAATGGAAAGAGCACGGGCTTGGGGATCAGAGGTCATGGGTTCAAATCCCAGCTCCACTAACTGTCAGCTGTATGACCTTGGGCAAGTCATTTAACTTCTCCGTGCCTCAGTTACCTCATCTATAAAATGGGGATTAAGACTGTCAGTCCCACGTGGGGCAACCTGATCATCTTGTATCCTCCCCAGTGCTTAGAACAGTGCTTTGCACATAGTAAGCGCTTAACAAATGTCATCATTATTATTATTATACTTTTTGCAGACAGGAAATCTGCACCTAGAGACTTGTTCAAGGTCAAATAGCATGACTTGAATCCTAGGGTCCTGATGTGGTATCCCAGTGCTCTATCTCCTGGAGATGGGATCCCCACCTTGTCCTTTGGTTTAAATGCTAAGCTTTGTACTTAGGAATTGGACAATAGGGAGATTGTATTAACAAAAAACAATGCAGAAAAGAGTCTAAAACCAATATTGAAAAATGATCTCAGTTCAGGAAGTTGTAAATTCAATGAGGATTGTTAAGGACCTGATACTACACTATTTAATGGGAACACCTCCCATTAACTTCATCAACATTCCCCACTCCATATAAGTACTAATTGGGTAGGTATTGTCTCTGTTGCCAAATTGTACTTTTCAAGCACTTAGTATGGTGTTCTGCACACAGTAAGTGCTCAATAAATAATACTGAATGAATGAATCAGACCTAAAATGTTATAAGATTTATCTTGTTAATGGAATAACATGATATATTTACAAATTCTTGTTCTTGGCACTGGAAGAGTTGTCATGCTGTTTGAAGACAATGGGGTTGATGGTGAGAGTATGTCAATTAGGTAGGTAATAATAATAATGTTGGTATTTGTGAAGCACTTACTATGTGCCAAGCACTGTTCTAAGCACTGGGGTACATTCAAGGTGATCAGGTTGTCTCATGAGGGGCTCACAGTCTTAATCCCCATTTTATAGATGAGGTAACTGAGGTCCAGAGAAGATAAGTGACTTGTCCAAAGTCACACAGCTGACAAGAGGCAGAGCCAGGATTAGAACCCACGACTTCAGACTCTCAAGCCTGTGCTCTTTCCACTAAGCCATGCTGCTTCTCTTACTATAGGCCTGCCTATACTTGAAAACACAATAAAAAAAGTAAAATACTGTATTTGCTGAGTGCTTACTATGTGTCAAATACTGTTTGAAGCGCTCAGGTAGGTACCTCGGGTAGGTGGATCTTGTCCCTGTCTCACATGGGCTCACAGTCTAAATAGGAGGGAGAGCAGGTATTCAATATCCAATTTACAGTTGAGAAACTGAGGCACAGAGAAATTAAGTGATTTGCCCAAGGTCATATATCAAGAAATTGGCAGGGTTGGAATTAGAACCCGGGGCCTCTGACTCGCAGGCTCATTCTCTACCACTTTTTCTTGCTCCTAGCTATTCAGAATTTGCTTAGACACCAGATTAAGAGAGGATAGAATCAATCAATCATATTTATTGAGCACTTACTGTGTGCAGAGCACTGTACTAAGCACTTGGGAAGTACAAGTTGGCAACAAATAGAGACGGTCCCTACCCAACAGGGGGCTCACAGTCTAGAAGGGGGAGACAGAGAACAAAACAAAACAGATAAACAAAATAAAATAAATAGAAATCACCTACCATCAGGTGGCCATGCACTTGAATTGTTTTTTAATTGGCATTTATTAAGCATTTCCTGTGTGCCAGGCTCTGTATGAAAAAACAGGGGTAGATATGAGATAATTAGGTTGGACTGTATTCCACAGTCTTAATCCCCATTCTGCAGATGAGGTGACTACGGCACAGAGAAATTAAGTGACTTACCCAAGGTCACACAATGGGTAAGGGGCAAAACCGGGATTAGAACTCAAGTCCTCTGACACCCAGGCCTGTTCTCCTTCCACTAGGCCATGCTGCTTCTCTGCTTTTTGCAATTCTGGTGATGGTTTGGGCTGAGCCAAAGATATTTTCAATCTATAATAATAATGGTATCTTTTAATTGCTTACTGTGTGTTGTGCACTGTTCTAAACACTGGGTTAGATACAAGTGAGAAGCAGCATGGCTCAGTGGAAAGAGTTCGGGCTTTGGAGTCAGAGGTCATGGGTTCAAAACCTGGTTCCGCCAATTGTCAGCTGTGTGACTTTGGGCAAGTCACTTCACTTCTCTGGGCCTCAGTTACCTCATCTGTAAAATGGGGATGAAGACTGTGAGCCCCCCCGTGGGACAACCTGTCACCTTGTAACCTCCCCAGCGCTTAGAACAGTGCTCTGCACATAGTAAGTGCCTAATAAATGCCATTATTATTATTAAGTTAATCAAGTTGGACAGAGTCCCTGTACCACACTGGGCTCACAATCTTAATCTCCATTTTACAGATGAGGGAACTGAATCACAGAGTAGTTAAGTGACTTGCCCAAGGTTACTCAGCAGACAATATGTGTTGCCAATTTGTACTTCCCAAGCGCTTAGTACAGTGCTCTGCACATAGTAAGCGCTCAATAAATATGATAATATATATAATATATATATATATATATAAGTGGCAGAGGCAGTATTAGAATCTAGGTC
The DNA here is from genome assembly GCF_015852505.1 of Tachyglossus aculeatus. NCBI lineage: Eukaryota > Metazoa > Chordata > Mammalia > Monotremata > Tachyglossidae > Tachyglossus > Tachyglossus aculeatus. Next base: position 52,496,349 of record NC_052066.1, on the reverse strand, counting down.
TTTCTAACTTCCAGGCGCATGCTCTATCCACTGCTACTCTTTGCAAAGCAGTTAGTAGAGAGAACAGGAGCAGTCTATGGCCCCAAAACAAATTCTCCCCTGAACCCTCTGGGTTAGCAGACACCCACCGTACCCTCACCCATTTTGTAAACCATCTTTGAGGATGAAACTCAGAGGGGCTCAATGAAATTCAAGGTAGCCTTTTCCACTTTCTTTTCAAAAGCAGAGGGAAAGCAAAAACCAGAAGGAAAAAATGAAATGAACAATAAAAACATTCAGTTGCGTTCCGCACAAGTGCACAGATCAGAGATGGAAAGCAGCAGGAGCACTAGAGCAGGAGATATACAGTCATCTGATGGTTGTTTCAGGACCTGAAGTCATTTCTACCTCTGAGCAGATGGGGAACTCTTCTCAACAATTGGTAATATAAGTAAACGTGAAATGTACTTCAAATAGAGTGTGTCTGGCATGAACTTAAAATTTTCACTTTACATTTGAACCAAGGAAGTAGAGGTGTTAGCTTTAAATTTATTAATTGCTATTTTAGGTTAAGAAGAGGAAAAAGACGGAAAAATTAGTCAGAAAGTGTTCGACATATATAGGAGAAAAACTTCGGAGTAGCTTCTGAATGTAGCAAGGAATGAGGAAAGATCTTAAAGGACAAATGCATTGCCCGATAACAGACTGAAAAGAATGGTCTGAGTTGCCAAGTTTTCCATCCACCAGGGAGGTACAGGGAGGCAGAAGTGGGAAAATTATGTCAGGTGAAAGCTGAAGGGTATAATCAATCAATCATATTTATTGAGCGCTTACTGTGTGCAGAGCACTGTACTAGCACTTGGGAAGTACAAGTTGGCAACATATAGAGACAGTCCCTACCCAACAGTGGGCTCACAGTCTAAAAGATAATATCTTATCTTTTAAGATAATAAAAGGTATAAGATAATACCAGAAGCTGGACCGTGTTTCTGGAAAACAAGAACTTGGAGAAGGACCAAGTGCCTTCTTAGGCTAGCACTACCTGACACTTCTGGAGGGACGTCAAGCTGAGCAAAAAGTTCAGTTGTGAGATAGCTACCTACATGGCATTTTCAAAGCAAAGCAATCCATTCCCATAGCAAGTTGTTGCAGCGTGGTTTAGTGGAAAGGGCATAGGTTTGGAAGTCAGAGGTTGTGGGTTCTAATCCCAGCTCCGCCACTTGTCAGTTGTGTGGCTTTGGGCAAATCACTTCACTTCTCTGGCACTCAGTGACCTCATCTGTAAAATGGGGATTAAGACTGTGAGTTAAGACTGTGAGCCCCACATTGGACAACCTGATTACCTTGTATCTACCCCAGTGCTTAGAACAGTGCTTGGCACATAGTAAATGCTTAACAAATACCATCATCATTATCATTATTAACTTGGTAATCAACAAAAACACTAAAGTAAAAGACTTTCTGACAATGCCAAATATGGAATTTCTAAAATTTGGACACAGAAGTCAAATCCAGTTGAACAATTTTTAAAATCCAGATGGGGGGTTATAACGTATACATTGAATGACTTATTTCTGTACTAGTCCAGAATGCACGTCTTTATTCGGCCATTTTATTCTTTGTTGGAACCCCAAGTGAAAAGGATCTGTGTGAGGGTTGGTTTGATATCCTGTTCATTTGTGAACTTCACTTAACACTAACGTAATAGAGAAAGACTTGTCCACACTCCAAATATCTCACAGTGTAGTCCAATAATAATAATAATAATAGTAATGTTGGTATTTGTTAAGCGCTTACTATGTGCCAAGCACTGTTCTAAGCACTGGGGTGGATACAAGGTAATCAGGTTGTCCCATGTGGGGCTTACAGTCTTCATCCCCATTTTACAGATGAGGGAACTGAGGCCCAGAGAAGTTAAGTGACTTGCCCAAAGTCACCCAGCTGACAAGTGGCGGAGCCGGGATTTGAACTCACGACCTCTGACTCCAAAGCCTGGGCTCTTTCCACTGAGCCACACTGCTTCCCCGATGATTGGGTGACTCATTTTACTCAATAGGGTCTAGTGAGTAATCAACTGGTGTGATCATGTGACACTGAGAACACGGCAATTGACTTTTCATAGATTTTCTTAATATTCATTCATTTGTACTTATTGAGCGCTTACTGTGTGCAGAGCACTGTACTAAGCGCTTGGGAAGTACAAGTCATCAACATATGGAAATTGTCCCTACCCAACAATGGGCTCACAGTCTAGAAATATTTTAGGTGATGACAATTCCTGCCCTCCATTTTTGTTAGCTTTAACTTTTTTTTGGCCTAGAGTAACATTAGCAGAGCTCCTAATAAACTGTCTTAGTTTCCAGGGAAGTTGAAGATAATTGTTGTTTTGTTGTCTTATACTGTCATGTCCAACCCACAGCGATGCCATGGATGCATCTCTCCCAGAACTCCCCACTTCCAGTCGTTCCAGTAGTATGTCCATAGAGTATTCTTGGTAAAAATTTGGAAGCGGTTCACTATTGTCTCCTTTTGCGCAGTAAACCTGAGTCTCAAAACTTAACTCTCTCCCATGCCTCTGCTGCCCAGCACAGGTGAGTTTTGATTTATAGAAGATTGTCTTCCACTCACTAGCCACCGCACAAGCTAGGAATGGAATAGATATGCCTCTGTTTAACTCTCTCTTCCACCATTGAGACTGGCGGAGTCCTGGAAACTCTCCAGATATTTCCCGAGAAGGGAAATTGAAACACAGAGAAGTTAAGTAACTTGCCCAAGATCACACAGCATGGTAATGGCAGAACTGGGATTAGAATCTGTTTCTTGACTTCCAGTTTGTTTTTTTTTCCACTAGACCCCACTGTCTCCTAAGTTGTAATTCCCCTTTCATGAGGCAAGTTCTTAGTAAGTGTGCTTAAAGTTCAGAAAAATCTCCTTGAGGATTTGAATTAATGAGCTTGAATTTTTTTCTCTTTTCCATTAACATTTCTGGGCTGTTAGTGTCATTGCCTGAATTAGTTGGCTGCAAAATATTCCTGAATAGAGCTTTGCATTCACATCTGTCAGACTCAAGAAATACCTAACAGAAAAAAAGATCCTCCAGTAGTATATTTATGGATGTGTTAACTTCTTTCGCATGCAGGATTATGAAATACATTCTAATTGGTTTTTACTTTTGGAAAAGCAACATTTCCAAAACCATAATCCTTCCAATCTTTCTTCCAAAGACCTTGAAAAAACCAATCCTCCCCACTGCCCAAGTCACGCTGAGCTAGGAACCCATGTGCTTAGGAAACTGCATTAATCCAT